>NW_026068182.1:1027907-1030221 GCF_014885135.2 Alexandromys fortis
GGATGGAGGTGGGTGGTCCTTGGACTTCCCACAGGGCAGGGAACCCTGATTGCTCTTTGGGCTGACGAGGGAGGGGGACTTGATTGGGGGAGGGGGAGGGAAAGGGGAGGCAGTGGTGGGGAAGAGACAGAAATCTGAAAGAAAGAAAGAAAGAAAGAAAGAAAGAAAGAAAGAAAGAAAGAAAGAAAGAAAGAGAGTATTTTGGTTCTTTTATTCTGCCTCATCAGTTAGGCTAGAACATGTCATCTGTTGCCTTTAGTTTAGAATTCATGCCATCAGCCTCCCTAGTTCTGAAGCCTGGGTACTCATGATAGAATAACACTATAGCTAATTGTGGGTCTGTAGCCGGCAAAAATATAAATTGTGGTCCTTTTTAGTGTCTCCATAATCATCTGAACCAATTCCTTATTATGAATCAGTACTGGTTTAGTTTTCTGAATAATCCTAACCAACATAGCCTATTGTGCTTCAGAAATTTATACTATATGTTTCATAAATTCTTTAGAATTTACACTCAAAATATCACTGAGACTCAAAAGCACAATGTGATTTGCTCAGCATGACAGAAGCCAGGATTCCAGATATGGTCTGAGTAAGTCCTCAATCCTTTGGACTTTTAACCAGACAATGTCTGGGTCAGATTTTCACTTTTTACAAACACTGTATTGGTGTGGGAGGGACGTCTTTCTATGTGTTGTTTTCATTGGTTGAATAAAGAAAACTGCCTTGGTCTTTTGATAGGGCAGCTTTTAGATGGGCATGGTAGACAGAACAGAATTCTGGGAGGAAGAAAGAAGTGTGGCAGATGCAATGGCTCTCCTCTCCAAGAAGGACACTGGTTAGACTCATGCCGGTAAGCCACAGTCAAGTGGCAATACACATTGATGGAGATGGGTTAAACTAATATGTGAGAGTTATCCAATAAGGAGCTGGAGATAATGGGCAGGCAGTGTTTAATTAATACAATTTCCATGTGGTTATTTTGGGGGTTAATCTAACCAGGTGCCGGGAATGCAGCCCGCTTCTCCTTACAACCGTGGCACTCTGATGTGGTAACGAACTCCATATAAAACCTAAGATGACTTAAAAAAGGAATTTTAGACACAAATATAGAGTTTAAGACAGTGTTTTGCTATTTGGTAGGGTGTGCTGTAGAGAGATTTCCTGATTCAGCAATAGCAACAGAAAAAAAGCCATGCCATTTTAAAATGCGGCTTTCTGGGCTGTTGCTACCAGATCAAACTCTGGCTATAAAGCATTTCAGTGGCTTTTGTAGGACCGGATGTTTGTGTGCCTGCTCAGGATCAGGAAGAAAGTACTCTGAGACCATGCCAATGGCTCGATGTGGAGCCAACATCCAGAGCAGCTCCACCATGCTAGCAGTGCAGTGCACACAGCTCAGAGACATAAGTGGCTCTGCCATGTTAGACTGGGCCGAGAAACCCTGCATTACCTGTTTTTGACCTAGTAGTGTCACAGCTTAGATTATTAAGTGTTTAGTGATTTAAAAGCGCAAAGCAAAAATTTTCCTGGACACTAAAGAATGACAGACAATGCAATAGGACAGATTCAGACATAAAAGACCTGTAAATGGGTCATAATGTTAGACATATGTAGGCTTGGTGTTGAAGGAGCTGTGGATCGCTTCCTGCCACCCAGCTCCCGGCTGACTGGCTAGCTTATGCCCCAAAATAACAACACAAAAATTGTATTCATTTAAACACTGCCTGGTCCATTAGTTTCAGCCTCTTAACCCATTTCTAATAATCTGTGTAGCACCGAGGTGCGCTTACCAGGAAGATTCTAGCCTACGTACATCCTGGGTCAGAGCTTCATCATGTCTGCCCAGGAGAGGAAAATGCATCTGAGCTCATTTCCTCTTCCTCCCAGCATTCTGTTCTGTTTAATCCACCCACCTATGCTCTAACCTATGAGGCCAAGCAGTTTCTTTATTAATTAACCAATGACCTTCCCACATCAGCTTGGGAGAGGGAAGAAAAAGAATATAAAGAATAAAGTTAATGATTAAAAAAGGGTAAAGTCTTTAAAGAGACAGAGTGCAGATAGTTATAGATTAAAAGAAATAAAGAAAAATAGCCACATAAAAATGGAAAATTCACAGAGAGCCTGGATTCTGTATATTGTATTTTCTTTGAATTTTTCGACTGTGAAGGAGCTAAATACAGAGAGACATTTCATTATGTGGCCTGCTAAGCTAATCCAACATGTATATTATAAGGGTATCTTGACTTCAGAATTAAGATCTAAGGATATGATGCTTTGGAAAAGAGGTTCTTTTTTTTTTTTTTTTTTT
>NW_026068182.1:1031378-1037806 GCF_014885135.2 Alexandromys fortis
AAAAACACCCCCAAAAAAAAAAAAAAAAAAAAAAAAAAAAAAAAAACCTTTGGATGACTATCCAGGCAGCAAGATGTCTCTGTCATTTTTAGAGTTTTGGAAGTTGGTTACTTCTTGTTTACTTGGTAATATTATATTCTTCTGGATTTTTGATGGAGTTAAAGAATGGATAGTTACAGTTTTCCTTAGTTATGATAAAAGATGAAATAGATATAAATATTGTGACTGTAATTCTTGCTTGATAACTGTTTTGTTATATGTAATTTTACTATGTTAAAGTGAAAGCCTTACTTTTTTGTTTAAACAGAAAAAGGGGAAATTGTGTAGGAGGATCTTCTTTCTATGTGTTTCTTTCATTGGTTGAATAAAGAAAACTGCCTTGGCCTTTTGTTAGGGTTACAATTTCCATGTGGTTATTTTGGGGGTTAATCTAACTGAGTGTTGGGAATATAGCCTGCTTCTCCTTACAACACTGTATAATGGAAATAGTGTAAGCTGTATGATCAATATTCTCAATGAGGGTTTAAGTAGTCGTCACAAAGTCACATATATAGTAACTTATTCCTTATGCTATGGGTTTGAAATGGTCTGGCCTGAAGTCCATATTAACTATTAAATTATGTAGAAAATATTGACAATCTTTCACAGTAAGTAAAATATAGGATATATATATATCATGCCATGTAGGGATACAGAAATTAACATAGAGAAATCTACTCTTGAAGCTGAGGGGATGAAGCTGAAGGTCAATTTTCCAGGTAGAACTAGATAAAGGAATAAAAGTTTTCGATTCAAATGGTACAGTAAGTGCCAAGGCTGTATAGCTCAAATATGTTATAATACTATCAATAGTTTGTCGTGTTGCAATGTGGATCTACATGTGTTAGTAAGTAACAAAAGATGATAAAAGAAAGAGATGATAGACCAAACCAAGTCACAGGAGACTATATCTTAAAAAATAACATACAAGCAGTGGGAATCAACCTAATTAGTCATTAAGCCAAGTAAAGAAAACAGAGAGTACAATGGCCAAAATCATATCCTTTGAGTCAGAAGGCAATTTTGATCCCTCTGTTGTCTTCATAAATTCACTATATTTCTTAAGCTATTTGTCCTGCTGTATCCTCATCTATAAATAGAAATGATAGCTTTTATATTTTGCAATAGTTGCAAGAATTAAATTTGCTCAAAGAAAACATACAGTCATTCACATAAGAAATAGTAAATAAGTAGCCATGATTATCATGACTAATGAAATGAACTCCTTACGACTGCCCATTGTTTAGCTCTAAAATACAATCATGAAATACTGGCAATTTTGTATGTCAATCTAATAACAATTAAAATATGACAAAGTTATCGTCTTCTTGTATAGTTCTATAATACCAAAAGAAAAAGAAAATGAACAGTAAATAATAAACAATACAGGAAATATTTTAAATGACCAACAAACACATACATGGAGTTATATCTTAGAACAAAATTAAGTGAAATAGTAATAAAATTGTGTTTTCTCCTAACACTGGTAATGGCTTCTGATAACATATCAAGTTTTTTTAAGCTATGTAGTTACATGTTCACTTATAGCTTATTGGTTATTTAATGTAATAATTCATATATGTGGGTTTCCAGCCTCTGGGATACTTCAAATGGAAAAATCCTAGCTACAGAGGCCTAAAGATGTAGGTTTTTTTCTTCCAAATTTATGTTAAAATGATGGAAACAACTCCTAAATGTTGATCTTTGACCTTCCCATTCATGCTGTGGCACACACTTAACCACCCTTCTTTGTCTTTATCTCTCGTTGTCCCTCTGCCTCTATTTCTCTCCCTCTCTATTTTCCTCTCCCTCTCCATCTCCCTCTACCCCCTCTTTCTTACACACACACACACACACACAAACACACACACACACACTTCATACTGGTTTACACATACCCAAAATAACTCCACCAAAAAAAAAAAAAAATCATGGACTTTAAGAACAGAAGTTACTAGATTCAAATCTGAATTGTAATAGAAAGTTGGATATGTATAAATTTGAACAGAAAATTGTATTTCTCTTCATCTTGGTTATTGTAATTCCTATGTTTAATGTGAGTTTGATAATAGTCTCTACTTCATAGTGGAGATTAAACAAGTTAATCTGCACAAAGAAGTTAGAATGAAGCATTTTTCCATAGAAAATTCATTTAAGAGATTTTTGTGTTTTGATTTGCATTATTTCTAGCATTTGTGGTGGGAAGATTTTAGTCAGTCCCCAAAGTCCTAAGATTAGAAGATGTTCTATCTATTGTATATGGAGGGTCCTGGATTGTTTGTTTGGGTTTCTGTCCTGCCCTGTACCCCACAACTGTTTAGCCCCAAATAAAATCACACATAGGTCTCCATAAATTATAAACTAATTGGCCCATTAGCTCTAGCCTCTCACTGGCTAACTCTCACACTTGATTAACCCATTTTTCTGATCTATGTTAGCCATTTGGCTCAGTACCTTTTTCAGTGAGGCAGATCACATCGTGCTGCTTCAGTGATCTGGGCAGGAGTGGGAGGAATCAACTTCCTCCATCCCAGAATTCTCCTGTACTCATTACATCATTTCTATTTCCTGTCTGATTTTCCTGCCTATATTTCCTACCTGGCCAATCAGCATTTATTTATAACATGATTGACAGAAATCCTCCCGCACCAATCTATGTTAACAAAAATTCCATTTTCAACCTGAAATACTGAAATATTCTATGTGGGATTTCATTTTTATCATAATTTTCATCCAGGATCCTTCTGTCTTATTAGCATTTTATAACTTCCTAATTACAGTGCTTACTCCTGTCCTCAATATGTTTTCTATACTACTATCTAAACTGCCTTTCTTTAATCCAAGACAGATCACATTTATCATATGCCTCCAAATATACCATGTCTCCTGAGCACTGAGTAATTAAGGCATGAAATCCATGACAGTCTTAATGTCAACATGCACACCAATGCTGCTGTGACATGCTCTACTATGATCCTAAGACGCAGCTCAAATGCTACTTCCTCTACAAAACTTCCTTGATCACTAAGAGCCAATCTCCTTCTGAATAAAAAAACCTCTGTCTTCATTCTCCTTTCTTCTCATCCACATTTGGCATAAGGCCTACATTCTAGAAGACCAGTGCAGGATTATTAACTAAACTGAACCAGATCATTTGTAATCATATGTCCTTACATAAAAAAATCAGAAGTAAAATTGATTTTTTTTGATCTTGCAAAAGTGGAATAAATATTCTTATCAAAGGAAACATGGAGAAATTGAGACAAAAGATTTTCTAGATATTTTTCTGAGTTACTATTGCAACGTCCAGATTTCCAGGATAAAATATGGGTATTTTAATGTTTATTAGGTGCACAAACATTTCCCCCTTTTATTTAACATAGATTCTTTTCTCATACAATATAATCTAAGTGCAGTTTCCCTCCCTCTACTCCTCCAAGTTCCTCCCCAAATCATCTCCCATTTGGAGCAACTCCCTTCCTGACTCTCATTAGAAAAGAACAGGCTTCTAGGAGATAACAACAAACATATTAAGATAAAACAAAAACCATAGTACCAAAGTTGGACAAGGCATGCAAAAAAAAAAAGAGCTGCCAGAGAAAGCACAAGAATTTTCTAACCCATTTTTACATATTCAAGAATTCTATAAAAGCACTAAACAGAAAGCTATGGTATACAAGCAGAGGACCCGGTAAAGACTCATGTAGGCCTTGTGCATGATGCTATAGTCTCTTTGAATTCATATGAGATTTGCTCTGTTCTTTAGAAGGTCTCCTGGGGTCCTCATTTATCATTGGGAAAATGGTGAAAGACAAACCCCTTTCAGATGTATAACGACAAATACAATGGGTTTCATGAACATAGTTCAGAAAGCCCTATGGAAATATTAACTATCACTATTCTTGGAACAGAAAGCATTATGTATGATTTAGTTCAACATTCTGCCTTTGTAAGTAAAGTGAAAGCTTTAGAAGGGAAGTGTTCTGTAGTATTAGATGCTAGACCTGGCTACAGAACTCACATGCCTGTAGCCTATGTCCTTGTCATTATAACATATTTCATCCTAGGCAAAGGAAGAAAAATAGCAAACTATTTCTCAGAACTCAGAACAAAGTGGACTAGATCATTTGAGGTGTTGACATAGTGACTCATCCTAAAAACAGACGTCATTTTCTTGGTACATGCTATTTTCTTCCCCAAAATTACTTCCCTAGACTTCACTAAGAACACGTTCATTCTACTGAGTCATTCTTGCCTTGCAGAGCAGTGAGTCAGAACCTCATCTGTCCACATCTGAAGTTCAATTCGTTGTCAGGAATAAGATGAAATATAAAAAGAGATGCAGATGCACAAAGAAACCATTGCTTTCCTATCCTTGGGGCAGAAAGCAATTTGAATAGAAAAGCACTAAAGAGGAACACAATCATTAATTTTACTGCAGTATCCATTCCTGCTGTGGAAATAAATTGGTAAAACAAATGCAAAGAGCTTAAACTTGTGCATGAAGTGGCCAAGCATTCGTATTTGTGAAGTATAACAAGATTATCTGTCAGGAAGATGGGTGACCTAAACTCTGGTAATTATTTTAATAATAGAGTAGCTTTAGGAACATCCCTTAATGTCAAAGATACTCTTAGTCTTATTCTTATCTCAGGTTCTTATCTGTGGTGACTACTTATGTCAGCTTTGTAGGACTGAGATTCAAATGTGACACAGATAAGGTATGGGGATTTAAAAAGACATGGAATCTAAAACAGTCAGTATGAGGTATAGTGAGTTTAGGTGAATAATTATTGTGGTTATAATTATCATAATTTAGTTTCCTTTATGGATGTCTACCCATAATGACTGACAAAATTACTTTTAAATAAAAAGGTGCATGATAATAAGAGACAGGAGTTAAAAGGCAGGAAGACAAATTCCAAAGGCCAACAAATACTGGGGTAGAGAGCTGCTGTCATTTGGATTGCAATCAGAAGCAAAGTTCTGGTTTTAGGCTTGATGATATATTGAATCCAAACACAAGGTACTTACTTATGTTACCATAAGTCAGCTCATCCACAAATTGAGATCACAACCCTTACTATATTGGCCTGTTGTAAAGGCTAAATGAGATCAAGTAAAGAGTATGTCAGAAGCCTGACCAACAGAAACTGCTGAATAATTTTTTGAACTGATAAGAAATATTGCATACAATCTATATCATCTAAGGTAATGTAAACATATATAATATTACTATAACAAGAAAAAAATCTGTGAAAACCACCAAAGCGTAATTACTTAAGCACTATGGCAAAATTATTATACTGGTCAAATGTACATTTTCATTGATAGCAGTTCCTCCTACAGTTGTGTCAGGGATAAGGCAGGGAAAAGAAGAAGGTTTCATTTAAAAACAGCTGCTTTATATGTTATTCCTCCATTCTTTTTAGTTTGATGCCTTGAGTTCTATCTTTTAAGCTTCTAAAGTGCTGAGAACAACAGATATTTGGTGAAAGTAGAAGAGAGCAGTACGAAGTACATTAAAGTCAATATAAGTGCTTTTCTCTCCAAAGCCCATGTTTTTTTTCCAAGCAATTGCTTTGAAATCATTAGATTTAATATGTGAACTATCACAACAAAGAAAAATAACTTCCTTCCTGTTGAAATAGGGAGCGGCGGGGCTGCGTCCCCAGCACCCCGGCCACCTGCTAGCTCATGCCCGAAATAACAACACACAAACTGTATTCATTTAAACACTGCTTGGCCCATTTCTATCTAGCCTCTTCTCGGCTAACTCTCGCACCTGGACTAGCCCATTTCTAGGAATGTGTGTAAGCACCCCAAGGTGCGCTTACCAGGAAGATTCTAGCCTCCATCCATCCTGGCTCAGAGCTGCCTAGGAGAGCAGAGCCTGGCGTCACTGCTCCAGAGCTGTCAAGTCTCTCCAGGAGCAGAGCAGAGTCTGACCTCACTTTCTCTTCCTCCGAGCATTCAATTCTATTTACTCCTCCCATCTTCCTCCTGTTTACTCCTCCCACCTATGTTTTAACCTATCAGGGCAAGCAGTTTCTTTAATTAACCAATGAAATCAACAGATTGATATATGACACTCCCACATCACTTCCCCTTTTTCTGTTTAAATAAAAAAAGGAAGGTTTTAACTTTACATAGCAAAATTACATATAACAAAACAGTTATCAAGTAAAAATTACAATAATCTATATGATAACTAAGGAAAACTATAACTATAGCTAACTATTCTTAACTCCATCAAAGAGTCCAGAAAGACACAATATTACCTAAGCAAACAAGAAATAAGCAACTTTTAAACTCTAGAAATGACAGAGACATGTCGCTGCCTGGACAGTCACCCAAAGTTCCTCTGTACCGTTGGGGCATCCATCTTC
>NW_026068182.1:1040967-1048205 GCF_014885135.2 Alexandromys fortis
ACATAAAAGGAAAAGAGAAGGGGAAGGGAAATAAAGTATTAGGATACAAGAAAGGGGAAAGTGGTAAATAGCATCAAAGTACATGATACACTTGAAAAGATGTCTACCAGTCTATGAAACCCAATGTTATGTACAATGAACATATGTCAGTAAAATAAAAAATGTAAACATGAACAAAAAGAAATGGATGCCTTCTAAATAACATTCAGAAGTGGTTTCTTCTATTTATATAGAACAAAGGCTAGAAGATTGCCAATAGGCTGTTAGGTGAAATTAGGGACAGTCATTTTAGAACATGAATTAGCTATGCAAGAACATTTTTTAAATTAGAGTTTGTTTTAACTTTAAGTAGCCTAGAAATAAGAGAATACCTTGAAATTTCAGTGTATTAAAAATCTAAGTCCAAATCATATTTTGGTACTTCTAATGGTTTCAGAAACTTTCATCCTTTCACTTAAGCTATTGGCAACATGCCATGTTTATGGGCAATGTTCTGGCTTATTGACAGTGTCAGTAAAATGCCAAATGCCACGAGTTTTTATGCTAACATTACATGATATAAACAAATGGTTTTCTAAATAACAGTAATTTTAGTAGATTGATTGAACTAAAGACATTCCAAAGAAGTATGGATTTAAGTGGCATGAAATATTCCCAATGAAAATTAATTAAGAAATTATATATTAATCAATAATGTTTTAAAAAGTATTGTAATGACCTCTGTTACTCTATTTAAGCCTAAACAAGATAATCAACTAAGTTACCTATTCGGAGATTAGGTCTTTTCCAATTAACTTGTTTTATTTAACTCTCAAGGGTTCTGAACTAAAGATGCCTCAGACACTGTACTTTATTATTAGAATTGGAGAATACATTAAATTTTCTGTGGTTTTTACCATTATAATTACATTTACTTACAAGAAATATATACATTAAAAATTAAATCTATGCTATAGAAAAGAATTATACAATAAAATAAAACTATGAGCACAATATAGACAACTGAAATAAATGAAACTTAGACTCTTAGAAGCAGTCTTTGTTATCCTACTAAGGGCTATAGGGAAAGAAGTCAGTCAATTTCTGAAAACTACATGGAGCTATTTTAAGTAAGTAGCTTTAATCATTCTTCCAGGTATTGTTATTTTTTCTGACTTTATAAAGACAACATAAATAGTTGAAAGAGTCGAAAATAGATGGAAAATTTTTCTTCAGCCACAATCAATATTGACATCTTTTCTTTTTGCCTTCAAAACCAGAGAAGGCAAAGTCCAGCCTTCTAATTAAGGTATATTTAAGTTATGCCTTATCTTCTTTCTCATCTCCATGTCCTCCATGGCCATGGAGGGACCTCACTCTGTCCAGCAACCAGTGCCTTTCTGTGTACTTTCAACCTCCTCTCATCTCCATTGGCTCCTTGTTCATTGTCAGTACAAAGGTTTAGCTCTTCTCAGGAATTCAGTGAGTAAGTAAAATGCTCCTCGTGGTGATTTGCAAATAAAATGCTCCCCTCTACAGCTCATAAATGTGATCACTTGGCCCCCAGCTGGAAGTTTCAGGAAGAAAGGGCCTACTTAAAGGAAGTGAGTCAATGGAGGGCAGGCTTAGTGTATTGTTACCCAACCTTGTTACCATGTCAGTCTCTGCTTGCTGGTCTCTTTGCATTTATGCCAGCACAGCTTTAAGCCATAGCCACTGCTATGCTTTCCATGTCAGGATCAGCCTTCAAAAATCAGTAGCTCAAAAAACCTCTCCCTCCGAAATTGTTTCTTCCAAAATATTTGGTCATAACAATGAGCAAAATTACTGATACATTCCTTTAATGCTCCAACTTTATTCCTCCTACCTTCCCAATCTGTCCTCTATGCATCCTGTTTCACAATACATCACACCTCATGCTTCATGTTCTCATTTTAACCCTGGTGGTGGTTTCATGAACATCTTGATGACTTCGTAATCCAGTGGGTATTTCTCAGTTCTCGTCTTTTTTTTTTTCATTGAGAGAAAATTAACATTTTAAACTATATAATTCAGTGGTGTTTAGCACAATTAACAGGCTAACAGCCATCATGGTTACACAGAAAGCAGACCACAGCTGCATTAAGCAATCTTTCTCATTACTTTCCATTCCTAGCCCTAACAAACTACCTTCTGTCTCTGTGCATGTGTCAATGCTAGATATTTTCAAAAAATGTAACAATATAATCTGTGCTGGTTTGTGTTTGCTTATTTCACTTAACATATCATTACTGAGGAGTATATATTTTGAAGAATGTATCTGTTCCTTATTCCTTTTGAAGATTAAATAATATTCCAATGGATCAACTTACTATATTTTGATTAGAAATTAATCTATCAGTTGTTGGTTATGTAAGTTGCTTTCACCTTTTGCGTAGTACTAATCATGTACTTCCACCATAAAACTTTCTTCTTTTGTCTCCTGAAATGGACCACCCTTGTAAATAATGTCTCTAATAGCTACCATTTTGTTCTTTACCTTCTAGACTATTCTAATGTAGAAATTTCAGCCTTAGTCTTCTTATTTTCTAATCATTTCTTAGTTGAGTGAGTACATATTATCAACACCCAAAGACACCTTGGATGATATTTCAAGATTAATATAAAATAGGATGTTTAGAACCCTGAGTGCATACCATGTTGTGAGTATAGCTGCAGACCAGTTCATGCTGACTTCTGTTATTCAACTTTCCATGAAATGTGAGGTGGCAGGATATAAAGAAAAATATAGAACCACAAGCTTCTGATATAGAATATTCCTTTGTATGTTGTGAATAAGTTTTGTTACCATTGGTTAATAAAGAACATGCTCTGACCTATGTCAGGGCAGAATATAGCTAGGCAGGAAAGCCAAACTGAATGCAGGGAAGAAGAAGGCAGAGTCAGGGAGAAGTCAACAGCTCCTGAGAAGCAAGATGTGAGGTAGCAAACTGTAAGCCCTCTGGTAAAATATAAACTAATAGAAATGGGTTAATTTAAGAGATAAGAGCTAATTAATAATAAGTATGATCTAACAGGCCAAAGAGTATATAACTAATATTAAATCTTTGAGTGGTTAATTTAAAAGTGACTGCAGGACCAGGTGGGACAAGAAATCTGCAATTACAAATGGTACGCACCACCTGGCATTGATCTATATAAGGCCTAAAAATACTTTAAAGGAGTTCTAAATGTACAAAAACAGAGCCACATTGGGCTTCCTATTCTCTCATTCTGGGCATGGTACAGAGATGTTTCTCCAAATAGCTGCCTGAGAGATGGAGCCAGCCATAAGGAAACATGAGCTAAGTTGCATGGTGTGTTTACACAGTCTCACATAGGCCCCGATACAGAGAGGCTGATCAGCTGCATGCTGTGTGGTAGATATAGCTTTTGCTCATACAGACAAAAAAGTTTTGTGGGATGGCTTCATGCTACCTGATGTCAGCATTAGAGGGAGTACTAAGCATGATGTACATTGCTACTTCAATTTTATTGAAAAGCTGAAATGGGTAGAACCAACAGCCAATGCAGCCACTATGGTCCTAGCTATATCCACTTAATAATTTAAAACAGTGATCAAAAAAAAAAAAAAGAATTCCAGATACAAAATAAAGATAGACTCAGAAAAAAATAAACAGGTTACAATATGTGTTAAAAATGTATATAGTCTTGGGAGAGGAAAAAGAGTATAGGTAGTTATTAAAAAACAAATAGATTTAAATAAATAAAATAGAGTCTTTATAGGGACACAAAAAATAACAAGCTGCATAATAATGTAAAAAACAAAGTCTGGATTATGTATACCATTGTGTATTCTTTGATTTTTTGACTGTTAATAACTGCAGAGAGACATTTTATTATGGAGGATGCTAAATTAAACCAACATAAAAGTTGGTTTTGGTCTAAGGATATGTTGATTTGAAAAGAGGTTTGTTTTTGTTTCCACAGAAGATGAGAAGCCTTGGATTCCTTCCAGGCTAATAAGGTTTGATCAAGTAAGACTTCCTTAGAAGTCTCAGGTGGAAATAATATACTAGGTGATCCAACATCCAGAACAGCTTCAAACCTTAGCTGAGATGACTATTACAGCCAAGATTTAACCATATTTCTGAATTTTCTCAGGATTGCCATAAAATTGCCAGCACCCTCAGTCAGCTGGAAGTAGTATAGAAAACTATACCCAAATTCCCAAATTATTGTTTATAAATATTTGTTTTCACCTAAAGGGGATTAGATATAAATTATTAATGGTCATAGTCAATCTCTTTCCTAAAGAAGAAAATGGAATATGATATAGAAATAAGGAAAAACTGTAGATTATTGAATGTAAATCTTTAAACCCAATACAACTGTTAATCTAAAAATACTTTATATTGGTTTGAATTTTGGTTTATTGATACAAATTTCAGGTCAATTTTGTTATAATGTGTGTATATTTCTACTCTTGTTTAAGGTAGCATGTTTATGCTGTTCATTTAAAAATGTAATGTATAGCTAATACAAATTAATAGCCATCTATAACAGTCAAACTTTTACTCATGTTACTTAGGCTTTCTAGATATTTCAAATAAATAATCTTCAAACACTTCAAAGACCCTCAGAATATGGCATTGAAAATATTTTAAAGACATAGACTTTTCTCAATAGTGAGACATGTCTGCTCCTGGCAGCACCAATTACTTCAAGAGGATAATTGTCAGCAAAGAAAATCCTTATGGATTTTGCTATCAATGTGGTTAAACTTGCCATTTGGGCTAGAAACTACTCTTGCCTGGACTGCTTGACAATATGTTGTATAAACTGGACATGCAGGACCCATAGGAAAATGACTGCAAACTTGCCAAGGCATGACGGGACTATCCTTCAGAGTTCCTGATCCATGGAAGCATCTACCTGATATTCTACAGGCAACAGAAGAAAGCAACTGACAGATTTTCTCAAAATAGTTGAGACAGTCTTTCAAATTCCATCCTTTATTGAAAAGTCTGGCAGATATTTTAGACCTACATGATGAAGATGGATGTTTCAATGTTAAGGAAGAACTTTGGGTAACTATCTAGGAAGCCTGATACCTCTGTCATTTCTAGAGTTTTGAAAGTTACTTACAATGTACTTCCAGGTTACGCGGGTAGTACTATATCCTACTGTGGTTTTTGATGGAGTTAAAGACGAGATTTTTGGAGGAGGTAAGCAGGCCATGTTCCACCACCCAGCTATCTTAATTATGAAATAATCACACAAAACTGTATTCATTTCAACACTTCCTGGCCCATTATTTCTAGCCTCTTATTGGCTAACTCTCACATCTTGATTTAACCCATTTCTAATAATCTGTGTTCACCACTAAGACATGGCTTACCAGGAAAGATTTAGCATGTCTGATTTGGTGGATGGCTCCAAGGCAGCAGTCTCTGACCCTGCTCTCTTCCTCTCAGAATTCAGTTCTGTCTACTCCGCCCATCTAAGGGCTGCTCTATCAAAAGGCCAAGGCAGTCTCTTTATTTAACCAATGAAAGCAACACACAAACAGAAGAACCTCCTTCACCATTAGATAGTTATAGTTTTTCTTAGTTTTTATAAATGATAAATTAGATATGAAACTTTAGACTCACAAAGATAAAATACATAATAGAGTATGTTCTTTTACTTTGTCAAATACAAGTAGACTAAATATTGTAACTGTAATTCTTGCTTAATAACCACATTGTTGCATGTAATTTTATCATGTCAATGCTAAAACCTTTCCTTTTAATTACACAGAAAAGGAGTGATGATGTGGGATACCTCTCTGTATGTTGTGAATGTTTTATTACCATTGGTTAATAAAGAAACTACATTGGGCTATGGCAGGGAAGAATATATGTAAGTCAGAAAGATGGATTGAATGCAGGGAAAAAGAAGGCAGAGTCAAGAGAGATGCAGCCAGCCACTTGAGAAGCAAGATATAAGCCATAAGTTTCATGGTAAAATAAAAACTAATAGAAATGAATTAATTTAAGATGTTAGAGTTAATTAATAATAATCCTGATCTAATAGAGCAAACAGTATCTATTAATATTAAGCCTCTGCGTGGTTATTTTAACAGTGGCTGTGGGACTAGACAGAATAAGAATCATCCAGTTACAAGCTTCTCATAATACTCTCTCTTATGATGTGGGAGTGTCATATATCAATCTGTTGATTTCATTGGTTAAGCTATAAAGAAACTCCTTGGCCCTGATAGGTTAAAACATAGATGGGAGGAGTAAACAGAACAGGATGCTGGGAGGAAGAGAAATTGAGCTCAGACTAGACAGCTCTGCTTTCTGGAGCAGAGACCCTGCTTTGCTCTCTTGGACACACACGATGAAGCTCCGACCCAGGATGGACATAGGCTAGAATCTTCCCAGTAAGCGCACCTTGGGGTGCTATAAACAATTATTAGAAATGGGCTAGTCCAGGTGCGAGAGTTAGCCGAGAAGAGGCTAGATAGAAATGGGCCAAGCAGTGTTTAAATGAATATAGTTTGTGTGTTGTTATTTCGGGCATAAGCTAGCCATGGGGATGCAGCCCCGCCGCTCCAATTACAACACCCTTACACAGCTCATTTTCTACCTTCAAACCACAGATTCACAATACTTATTTAGCAGAAAAAGAAGTCAAAAATATGTGTCGTGCAGCCAAAACAATTGCTTTATTAACTTTGTCATTTTTCAATCTATTGCTTTGTTTTTAAATCCAGCATCAGTGTGAAGCTTTATCAGCAGGCAAATGTTCTGTCTTAGTAATTCATGTTTTTGTTATTTTCTCTCTTCTCCTAAAACAGACTCATCTTTACTAAAAGAAATATAAAATCAGGCAATATTTACCCAAAGGGCTTCACAATTTACATCTTAATACAAAATAATATGTCTCAATGCAATTCTCTTGAACATGACCTATCCTGACACATCTTTTTTTTTTTACTTGTAGACTTCAGTTTAATTTTACTTTTTCTTTGTTATTTTAACCAGCAACAAAGATTAATGCTTTGTGTTTCATAGCACAATGAAAAACTGGACAGTATTATATCAACATTTTTTTCTTGTGGTCCTAAATATTTACCAAGGGCTAAAGCAGACAAATCATTTAAAATCATTAATAAGTGTCAGCATCTCATTACAAATTAATTTTGTTCTTATGAATGAGGCTAAGTTGATATCACTTGTCCAACTTTTAGTTACCAGTTATCATGTTTTCTTATAGAACCCATGACATAT
>NW_026068182.1:1048259-1063884 GCF_014885135.2 Alexandromys fortis
ATAATAGTGCATTGCATCTATTGAATAAAAAATTTGTTACCTTGTTTATTTTCCCCATTTGCACTTTGAATTTTCAAGGACAATGTTTTAGTCATCACTTGATTTCTTATACATTGCTAAGAATAAGAGCTGATCCATTCATCTGAAAAATGGGGTAGTTACTAAGTTCCTATCATTGTTCAATAAGGAATAAAAGGAAAGATCCCTGATTTTCCTAGTTATTCACATTCAGAAAGGTTTCTTAATGGTGAGAATAGAAGAAGTAAGTCCAACATGTACTATGTTGAATGTTGACAAATACTATGGACCTATATAACATTAATAAAGATGGAGATTATAATGTAAAGGCAGGTTGTACTTTTAAAATGATTACAAAGGAAGACATTACTTAGATGTTGCCATGGGAACTCCTTCAGCCAATAGCCTTTAAGATACTGGTCCACTTTGTGCATGGTATCATGTCCTATAAATGCAGATAAAAGCATGTGCAGGCCTCTTGGCTACTGGATTCAGTTCCAGTTCTGAGTGCACGCAGAGTACTGTGGATTGCTACCCTTTCTGTGAGTTTATCTGCAAATAAACAAATCTTTGTTATACTCCATTTTGGGCTATTATGGAACTCTTTTGTATGCTAACAAATTATTGCCCAATATGGCCTGAGTCCATGCTGTTGCCAGGCTCTGCTCAGACCCCTCCCTATAATCTTCTCCCACTCCTACAGAGCTAAACCACCATTCAGAGATGAACGGACCCTCTGGCACACAACTGTGCCTGGCTTGGCTTGACTGGGTCACTGTGGTGACTTGACAATTTTCTGTTACCCACACCTGTATGCCTGAGTGCCACCTACCAAGCAGCTGTTACTGCCACCCCCAGCTTTCTGCCATAACTCCTCCTTAGCTTCTCTTGCTTCTGCCAGACAATCTCTGATCTGGCTGAGTTCTGACCCTGGGAGTAGGGGCTTTAACTTTGCACCTAGAACACAGGCTTGCATTACCAGTTCAGATCCAAGAATGCCTTGTATATCGCAACTGCCTGCAAGCTCCGGGTTCCCTGATATTCTCCCCAACTCAAACCTTCTCCATAAGCAGGTGTGCTGCTCTTATGTGATTAACGAAATTCATTAATAATTCTAAGTATCAAGTAATTCAGGTAATGATCTAGGACCTGCCTTACTGCTGCAACTGCGACACCTGCTGACCAATCAAGATTATTACACCTACTATTTTCTAAAAAAATGTAATGGAGGTAAGGTAATTTAATAAATAAATAAATAAATTTGAAAATTGTAAACCATCTCAAAGATAATGGCAGATAATAATGCCATCTAGTAATTTAAAAACCTTTTTGTTTATACTACGGATGGAATTCTTCAAGAGCCATATGAACTACCTTGTACATAAAATTTTGTGGTCATGCTTACTACTAGCTTTGTTCTTAATGTTATATCCTTAAAGAAATGGTTTGATAATGGAGTCCAGAATGAGAAACTTTAAGGAATGATACAGTCTTTAGCTGAAAGGATTTATACATATGATAACCTTAATTTGCAGGCAAAATTTAATCCATGTCAATGGTTTATGAAACCTTACAAAATGGTACTGAGAGATTAATGTGAAAGGTTTCATACTGTTGAAATTAACAATCAAAATCTGTTTAAAAGTTATGACAAACTACCATATAAAACATCCCTCCAGGAAGGCAATCTACACATCATCCAAACAATATCTAAGAATGAGAAGATAACATAAAGGGAGAAATTTAAAACCTTGGAATCCCATGTACAAAATGATAACCAGAAATTAATTGATTTGATGAAATCATTAGAAATATATACAGGTCAAGAGAGTCAGGCTTTATGAAAGTTAGTAATCAAAAGGTTTGACTCAATCGAGGAACTTGTCAGAACTGATAAGCAAGGAAAGGAGGTACAGGCAAATAATTTAAAATTGCCAGTACCTCTCAGAGTCAGAGATGACTTACCAAGAGTTTTAGTTACTTGTCCTGTTATTTCCTCTGAAAAGCCAGTAAATACTCAATACCCAAATGGATACCCAGAATGTAAATGGAAACCTATAGATATGAAAGAAATTAAGCAAGCAAGTAGTATCGTATGCTATGGATTCACCATTTGTTAGGAAGATGGTAAAGACATGGGCTTTAAGCAGTAGGTTTACTCCATATGATTGCCCCCAATTAGTCTCAGTGGTACTAGAAGATGGACCACAATTAGAGAGAAAGTGCTATTGGAGAGAGGAGGCTAAATTTCTGGAACATCAAGGTAGAGTCAAAGTATTTAAGGCTTCACAAGTTCAAATTCTTGTCAAGGGCCATTATGCTGATCCATAGAGTCAAGCTATTTACAATGAACACATCTTTTCCCTGTGTCATAGAGAAGCCTTGAATGCTTGTAACAGGATTCAAAGGCCAAGAAGAAAAATTGAATCATATTCAAGGTCATACAAGGCTGAAGAGAATCCTTTAGTGACTTTTTACAAAGATTGACTAAAATGGTACAAATATGGATAATAGATCCAGACAACTTAGAATGTAAAATGATACTTGGACCTTTAAAAGTGAAATTAGCACCAATGGATGAATGGATTCTGCACACAGTCAATGTTGAGTCATTTGACTGTAATACAGAGGCTTGGGTATGTGAAACAATTTTTAAAGGTATAAAGAAACATCAAAATATCAAATGTTTTAATTGTGCTAGAATAGGACCTGTGAGAAGGGATTGTAGACAAGGCATTTCAAGAAATGTTTCCTCTGGGAATGACAAAAATAGATGATCTCAACTTTCTGGATTATGTACAAGTTGCAGCAAAGGCGAACATTGGATCAATGAATATAGATCAACAAGAGACAAACAAGGCGATCTGTTACTATTGGGAAATTCCTTGGGGGGCCTCTTGCAGGCCCCCAGGTCAAACATGGTACAGTCATTCTCAGTCACTGTGGAGGACATGCCTCCCAAGGAAAATTAGAATATCCAGGGCCTATTTAAAAAAAATACTGCTCTGGATAATAGAATATACATGGAGAATGAATCAAAAATTCCATTAGAAAATAGGAAACCTATATTTTGGCAAACTTCTATGAATGATCAAAGACCACAGCTGAGAGTACAAAGAAGTAGCATTGTAATTGAAGGATTACTGTAAATGGGTACAGATATGACGATTATTATTTTGGCATTCAAATTGTCCTCTTCAGGAGGCAGATGTTCAATTTCTAAGAATAAGAACCTTAACTCAAGTAAAACAAAGCACAAGATGGGTTGAATGTATAGGATCAGAAGGACGGAGAGGACATAGATTCACTAATACAGCAGTGAATCTATGGGGTTTTGATCTGTTGTAGCAATGGGATACCCAGATTAACACCACTGCAGTCTCAGAAACAGAACATAAATCAACTCATGCTTCTGGGAAGGATAGTATAAGGTACTATAAAAAATAGTCACCTGTTGCAGGATGTTGCTTGTGTGCCTTAATCACAGGGAATTAACAGCTGAAGCTGAGAAAAAATGACTTTGATTGAAAAAAAATAGAGGAGGCACATGTGTATCATCTAGATGCTAATCTTAACTGCATTCTAGTCATATGTAATTACTCAGGGGTTGAAGACTAGATAGAGATAGTTACTTTCCTCTCATGACTTTGCCAATCCATTAAATATAAGACTTAGACTCCATAGAATAGAATAACTATTGAAACATTTAGCATATGTTTCTTGCTTGAAGTTATCCATGCTGGTTGTAATTCTAATTTTTATGTATGTTTTTGCCTCTTCTTTTCCCTGGACAATATTTGATATTTGTTTTATTGTATATAGTTTTTAATTAGGCTTAGAATTTTCTTATTTAGATAAAAGGAAGAGGTTCTTTGGGAACTCCTTCAGCCAATAGCCTTTAAGATACCGGCCAACTTTGGGCAAGGTTCCATCTATTATAAATGCAGATGAAAAGTTTGTGTGGGCCTCTTGCCTGCTAAATTTGGTTCTAGTTTCCAGCACATGAAGATGGCTGCATAATGCTACCCTTTCTGTGAGTTTATCCCCAAATAAGTAAATCTTTGTTATACCTCATTCTGGATTATAGTAGAACTCTTTTGTATGCCAAAAGGAGCTATCATTTGGGCAATGATCATAATAATATGTAGGTATATGTGTATCAATGGGAGATGTTGTGGAATATTACTTTAACTATGTACAGATGTGTTATATTTGTTTATCTTGTGAAATATTACTGTAGCTGTGAAATGGTGTGTTCCATTTGTTTATGCTGCATTTGTTTAATGGTGTAGTCTAATAAAAAGCTGAACAGCTACTAGCTAGGCAGTATAGAGATAGACAGGGCAGGCGGGCATCAAGGATAAATAGAAGGGGGAAATATGGGTTCAGGGAGAATGAGAGAAGAAAGGAGAGAACGAGGGATAGAGAGGGAGATATCTTGGGCCAGCCAGGCAGGTGGTCACCAGCCAACCAGACTCAGAGTAGCATATACTCTGAATGGAAGAAAGGTAAAAAGCCTTGAGGCAAACATTGATGAAGAGAAATATGTTAATTTAAGTTAAAAAAGAGCTAGCTAAAATGAGCATAAGCTAAGGCTTATATCTAATAATAAGTCTCTGTGTCATGATTTGGGGGCTGGTGGTCTAAAAGTCTACCACATTTGGTGCACAGCCTGGGGCCTGAATTTTCACATAGCACACAAGAAAGCTAAAAAAAATGAAAAATGTGTACCAATCCTTACCTAGGCATTACTGTGTAACAGTGTACTTGAGCCACTAACATATTAATTAGAAACAAAAGGCTAAGTAAAAACTTCTGCCATAGTGTGAACATCAGTTTCTAAGAGCTAGGGTGGTTGAATCCAGCTCTTGGTTAGATTTAGCTCCGAGTTGAACTAGCTCTCAGCAGGGCTCATGGGGCATAAATTTTAGCTCCTATGACCTAAGCAGGGTAGAACCAGCAGCCAGCAGCACAAAGCTGCACAGGTATTTAAGGTTTGGTTCACAGGGTCAGAGAATGCTACAGGAGCACAGTAAAGCAGGACACAGAATGAAAAAAAAATCTAAACAGGGTATAATGTACTTAAAAATATGTGTAGATACTGGAGAAAAATGGGAATAGGAAAAAAATAGTTCAGATGAGATTGGGAACATTCAGGGTGATATGGCCATAGATGGAAAAAATAGTTTAAAAACAGTAAAGTTTTTAAAGAGAGAGTAAGTAAAATAAAAAGAAATGTTGCGGGAGGTCCTTCCACTCCCTCAGCCTCTGAGATACCAGCCCATTGGGGCATGGTCTCTCTCTTTAAAAATGCGGCCACTTCTCTCTTCTCTCTCTTTGCTTCCTGTTCTGCTTCCAGTGTCTAAACTCCTTCTGATTGCACAGAGGGCTGTTGTCTGGGATGGTTGCTGTTACTTTTGGAGACAAGGCTGCACATGCGCAGAAGGATCATTGGACTACAATTCCCAGAAGCGGTAGAGGACACAGCATCCCATTGGACTACAATTCCCGACGCACCTGGATCCCCCTTAAAAACGGGGAATGCCATAACTCATCCCCCTTTTCCTTTTGTCTCTTCACCCCCATCCCTCACCTGTCATAACCCCCCCCCCATTAAAGTTTACCCACGTGGGACTGCCGTGTGTCTCGTGTTTTCTCTCCAACCCCGCAGAAAGTACAACAGTTGGTGCCATCTACTCAGGAGACCTTTTCATCCCGCTTTTTTCACCTGAGGTTTGGTGCTTCCCGGAGCTCGGGGCCTCCCAGGACAAGGTCAGGACGGACAACCTGCGACTGCCCCCATGTTGTTCCACTCATCTGAATGCGGCCTTCTGCGACCAACAGCAGCTAATTCATGAGTTCACCTGTGTTGGCTTATCGTCCCCTCTCACCCAGAGATTGTCCAGTTGAGCTCCCGGCTTTCTCTGGCGTGTCCTGGGTATGGGTGCTAACCCCCCCCCCCGGCCTTCTACCCTTGGCTGGACCTGTGCTTTTTTCTATGCCTGGAAGCTCGGAGCTTCCAGTTCTCACCTCTTCTTTCTGATATTTTTTCTGTCCTCTTTACGTACAGGCTCATTACGGTATGAGCGCCTCGGCTGCAACAAGTGGCCTTTCAGTCTGTTTTTGGTTCAGCCAGGCTAGTAGCACTGCCTTCTGGTCACTTGGACGCCTGTGTTCAGAGCTTTGCCAATGTTCGTGGCATCTTCTAGGTGCCTTTTGTGGATATTTTCACAGTTCTAGCCATGGGTGCTAAGCCTTCAAAAACAGTTCCCCTGTCCTCTCCCCTAGGACAACTTTTGGAAGCTCTTCAACCTCACACCCTAATTCCTTCCATTAAGTTATCTACACTCATCCGTCTTTGCTCAAAGACATGGCCAAGATATTCTTTACAGGGAAACTTTAAATGGCCTCGTCATGGCTCCTTCAACCCCGATATTTTACGGGAACTAGCTAACTTCTGCCATCGTTCAGCTAAATGGAAAGAAATGCTGTATATCATGGCCTTCTTTTACATGGCCCTCAAAACTGACCCCTCTGCTGCCGCTCACTGTTCACCTGCCCACATGTTCTTAGCAATGCCATCCCTCCAGGAACCCTCTGCTCCTGCCATGGACCCTGCAGACGAACCTCCACGCTCCTGGTCTCGAGGGGCCACCCCCTCCCGCTCTGCCTGGTCGAGTGACAATTCACCTATTCTTCATATCTCCAAAGTTTCTTCTAGGCACAGGAAGGAATCACCTAACCGTTCTCCTTCTACGTCCCAAAGAAAGTCCCGTTTCAGATCTGCAAGGGCCTTGCCTAGTCCTTCTGACTCAGCTTCACCCCATTTCTCCCGCAGCAGATTGCACAGGCAGCTGGAAGCTTCTCTTCATTCCCCCCACTGCAGCTCACACAGGCAGCCGGAAGCTTCTTCAGACTCTTCCTGCCGCAGGTCACACAGGCAGCCAGAAGCTTCTTAGGACTCCTTCCTACCCCCCTCCTGCCCTATGCCTCCTCCTCGATCTTCCAAAGCCCCTCTGGGCTCCCCTCCCGCCTGCCACCTTGCACCTTCTTTCACACCGCCCCCGGGCTCACGCGTTCGCCTGCCTCCATGGAGTCTCATGTGGGACACCCAAAATTCCGCCGTCAATAATCACTATTCCCCCATTGTTATTCAGTTAAAACACCCACACCTGAGGATATCAGGTTCCTAAAAGCTACCATGGCCTCCTGTCAGATCTGCCAAAAGATAACGGCCCAGAGTTTACTTCCCAGATTTCTCAAAATCTGTCTAGGGCACTTGGAATCCCCTGGAATTTCCACATACCGTACCACCCTCAGTCTTCAGGTAAGGTAGAACGGACTAACCATTCTTTAAAGGATGCCCTCGTTAAAATGTTGCAGGAACTCCACCTCGACTGGGTAAGACTTCTGCCTCTGGCTCTCCCAAAGGGCCCCGTTTTCATATCACCCTTCAAACTCATGTATGGGTGGCTGGTTTTAACCCCCAGGTTCTCATCGGGAACCCCTCCCCTTCCTGATCACCTTCTCACTCCCCTCCTTTTCCACCTACGCTCGCTACTGTGGGACTTCAAAGATCACTCACTACCTCAACCATGTGCTAACACATGTCCAACGCCAGTTAAAATAGGAGATAAGGTATTATTCTCACCTCCAGGCCAACGCCCCTAAATGGCAGGGTCCCCTCAGAGTAATTCTTCTAACTCTCACAGCTGCCAAGCTTGAGGGAATTTCTCACTGGATTCACCTGTCACATCTTAAACTGATCATCTCCACGGCTCAAGATAATCCTCCGTACACGGTAACTCAGACAGGACCTTGTTCTCTTAAGTTCCAAAGGAAACCATGTTCAGCCCCCTCTACAACAGTCTAAGGAAAATGGTGGTCCCATGCTTCACTTAATCCTCCTGTGTTAACACACCCTCCCCTCTTTAAATTCCTAAATAACCATCCAGCTGTCGTTATAGAAATCATCATCGAACACGGAGCCAAAGGTTCAGGTGGTAAGCAAATTCTTAACAAAGTTCCTTGACATAACAGGTTCATCACTGACTGCAGCAGTGACCCCTAAAATGTTAAGGAATATACGGTTAAAATCTATTTCTTTTAAAACATTTTCTTTAAGTGCCAAGACACCAGCCCAACCCACCTGAACAAAGTAGACACAAACAGATCATTAACGGAATAAGTACCATTCAATTAACGGAATAAATACCACTTAATTTATTATCATTCTTAACCACAGACCTCTTAAAGCCCCCCACAACAAATCTCCTTTTTAATTTCCCAAACCTCCTCTCCCTTTTAATTTTTTTCTCTACTAATGCGACTTTTGTTTTCCAGAATCTTAACGATGACCCAGCTACTCAAGAGCCAGACAGACGCATTTCATCAACCAGCCACCTCAAAATGCCAGCGAACAGGACATAATCAACAAAACATCATCAGAACAATCGGTCACTCCCCGGATCCCTCGACGCCCAAAGCCAGCAGGAAGCAGTCAGGAGAGACCAGGCTACACCCCCATTCCCTACCCATTAAGACCCTCACCCCCCAATTATTTTTTAATAAAACCAAAAGGGTGAAATGCTGTTCCTTTTGGGGACAAGGCTGCACATGCACAGAAGGATCATTGGACTACAATTCCCAGAAGTGGTAGAGGACACAGCATCCCATAGAACTACAATTCCCAGTTCGACGGGAAGCCACACATGCGCAGGACATTTTTACCAATGCACCTGGATCCCCCTTAAAAACAGGGAATGCCATAACTTGCCCCCCTTTTCCTTTTGTCTCTTCACCCCCATCCCTCACCTGTCGTCACCCCCCCCCATTAAAGTTTACCCATGTGGGACCACCGTGTGTCTCGTGTTTTCTCTCCAACCCTGCAGAAGGAACAACAACGGTGATCTGTAAGTTTTTTTCCCCTTTAAATAAATACCACCCTATTAATCATAATTCCAAACTGGTGTGGGATTGTTTGTGACTTATGCCTTTGCCTTCAAAGAAAAAGCAACATAAAGATGGGAAGTACACAGGGACTCAAGATCCTGTATGGTGTTGTGTTGACTGAATTTTTTGAATGCTGATGAGTGAATAACAGTTTATGACAGATATGAGATTGTGAAAGGGACTGTTGAATTAAACCAGCACAGAGAATTTAAGAATGTCTGAACTTTAAAATGGTATTTAAAAATTTATTGTGTTGGGGGGAGAGGTTATGTTTTTGTTTCCACAGGAAATGAAAGGTTGTGGATTTCTTCAAAATTAATATAGACAAGATTTGATGGTTGTTGATGCAATGTGACCAGTTGCCTTAAGCTTTGCCTCTATAATTTACCTATCACAATGTACTGTTACCTTAAACTGTGAATCAAAATAAATTCCTTTTCCCTTAATTTATTTTGTCGATATGTTTTATGATAGCAATATAAAAGTAACTAATACAGTGACATCATGGAGCTTAAGTAACAAGGAGAACCCAAGGAGGAATCTCAGATCTCCCTGGTAAGGGAAAATAGAAAAGATTTCATGGGTGGACTGGGGCTGAGTAGGGATAGGAACATGAGGGGTCATGTGGGGGTAGGGTGGAGGAGCGTACTGAAAGAGCTGACCATAAAAGGGGGCATTTCTATGTCAGGTGAAAACATTGTGCAATGGAAACGCCAAAGAATCTACAAATATGATCCCAGAGAAGACTCCTTCCAATTACAGACATGTAGCCTTAACTGGTCGTGACCAGGCAAGACTACCAGTGGAGGGATTGGGACACCATCCCAGTCACATGGCCTTTGATCTACAGTCTGTCTTACCTAAAAGTTTGCTGGAATTAAGCATGGAGCAGAGGTTGTGGGAGTGCCCAAACATTGACTGGCCTAGGTAGAGACCCATGCTAGGAGAATGAGCCCATCCCTGACCCTACCTGGAGCACCAGGACCCAAAGGCTGGGTGGCCCAGAAACACTTAGTATAAATCCAAACTAATGATATTCTCCTGTACTCACAGATTGGTGACTACTCCAGTTTTCATCAGAGAGGATTCTGGAAACTGATGGAAAAACAGATGCAGAGACCCACATTCAAACATTTGGCTGAGTTCTGAGAATCTTGCTGAAGAGAGAGAGAAATGATGGTAGGAGCCAGAGGGATCAAGAACACCACAAGAAAACTCACATAATCAACTAAACTGGACTCATAGGGCTCCCAGAGCATGAACTAACAACCAAATAGCCTACAATGGACTGACCTAGGCACTCTGAATATATGTCACATTTGTGTAGCTTGGTCCTCCTGTGAGACTCCTAAGAGGGGGAGCAGTGGCTGTATATTTTGCTGGCTTTTTAAACCCTTATCCTCATACTGGGTTGCCTTTCCCAGCCTTTAAACAAGGCAGAGTGCTTATGTCATGTTTTGTCAATATCCATGGAAACCGTGCCCTTTTCTAAATAAAAATGGAGGAGGAGTGTATGGGGGTAGCAGAGGGAGGTAATGGAGAAGAACTGAAAGCAGAAGAGAGAGGGGAAACTTGTCATGATATAAAATAAACAAATATATATTTATTTAAGTAACTAATACAGTCACTCATTGTATATAGATTAGGGTCTGGTGTACATGGTAAGCATATATGATATGTACCGAATGAGTGACTGGCTTTGGCTTCCATCTTTTTATATGATAGTTAACAGCCCCAATGCTACAAAACAGACAGAATATAAGCATTTTTATTTTAAAATATTGATTTCTTAATTGGATGAGTGAAAAACATATCTTAGTAATGCCACATGTTTTTATATACATGGTAAATTTGCTGAAATCAAGCTGATACCATATACATTACCTGATATGCATATTTTAAAATGAAAACCCTCAAAATACAGTATTGATCAAGAATAAAAAATATTGCTCTAACTATAGCTGCCATGGTCTGCAATAGATATCACACTTCTACCAATCTAGCTTGTACTTTCTATTCTTTGACCAACATCAACAAAACTTCCTCATCTCTGTCATTCTATAGAGTTTTGATTACTAGTTTAAGTGGATTCTAACATTAGGATTTTGGTCTCCAGAAACATATTGTGTGTACGATAAATACATCTGTAATTTCCTGTACATTCAATGTAAATGTAACAGGGAAGAGATATTGGAAACATCACCAACATTATCATAAATATCCCTTACATCTATTTTCTAACATTTCTTTACATTATCTAGAAACAACAGGAAACTAACTGTTAAGTAAGTGTTATGCACACATCTGCTAAAGCAAAGTTGCAGCTTAAATGTGTCAGAAATTAGATGTTTTATTCTTTGAGCTAAAAGGAAAATTACCTCTTCTAAATAAAGATAGGTAGTGACAGAAAGTTTTTGATTCTCAGCATGGGGATGTGCTATAACGGCTTTTATCTTTAATTAGTTCCAAAAGCTAGTGACTTGAATAAAAAAAACAGTATCAGCACCTGTGATTGCCCTAGGAAGACCCTGACAATGAGCACCTCACAGCAGAAAGCTTTAAAACCTGAAAAATTATGGGAAATGTATTCTACTATGTACTGTTTTGCAGTGATCATAATACATTTATATCTCTTATTCCAGGAGTATCAGACATCAGCAAGCAGAGAAGCTGGCTGTGGTGGAGCCAGGGACCCTGTCATGACCCACAGCTTGGGCCCAGACATCGCCATGTCATTGAGTAGCAGAGCAAGCTACTCAGATGTGGATTCATGCTGGTCGTCTTCCACCAACCTTGACTCAGGTTGCTAGTTTGACCCTGGGCTTCTTCATGGCATTTGGTGACCACCAGAGCCATATATGTCATTCAAGACCTTGGTCACTACAGGGCTATTGGTGACAGCCTGGGCTTGGATGACACCATGGCTCTGAGTGGCAACACAGGCTATCCATATCTGTATGGCCTCTGTTGTTGCATGGCCTCCATGACTCCACTCAAGCTGCAGGCACTGCCCAGATTCTCTGTATGAGCCCTGGTGGAAATCTGTGCAACAGAGCTCAATGCAAACCCTGGCAGCAGCTGGGCCTTGGATCTAGACATGGCCTAAAGCATCAGCTTAGCCTGGATGGCATCCTTGTTCTGAGTGGTAGCTCTGGGCACTCAGATCAAAATGGCTTTGATGGCACCATGGCCCCTGTGTTATAATATGAGTGGCGGGGCTACGTGCCCAGCACCCGGCCGCCTGGCTAGCGTATGCCCCAAAATAACGACATACAAATTGTATTCATTTAAACACTGCTTGGCCCATGAACTCTAGCCCTTACAGGCTAATTCTCATATCCTGATCAACCCATCTCTAATAATCTTTGTGGCATCAGTCTTACCGGGAAAGATTTTAGCCTATGTCCATCCTCGGTCGGAGCTGCATTGTGTGCATCTTCCTGGGAGAAGGGAACATGGCCTCTGATCTCACTTCCTCTTCCTCCCAGCATTTTGTTCTGTTTACTCCACCCACCTATGTTTTAACCTATCAGGGCCAAGCAGTTTCTTTATTGCTTAACCAATGAAATCAACAGATTGATATATGACACTCCCACATCACCCCTGGACATCAACACGTTCACAGAATGTGGTCCTGGCCTCAGACTTCATATTGCCTTTGGTGGCACTGTGAGGACATGGGTATCAATAGAGACCTCAGCTGCAGTGGAAACACAGGCATGGACATGGTCCTCAGTAGCAGCCTAGACATGGATGTCATCATGGCCCAGGGGGATGGCAAAAGCCACCCAGATCAGTACTCCCCAAGTGAAAACATGGTTTTTGAAACCAATCACAGTCCCAGGAGGCAGCCCAGCCCACTGGAGTCATCATGGCAGTCAATAGCAATTGGAGCATGGAAATAAACACAGACCCTGGCTACTCTAGGACCAGAGACCCACATATGGTCCTTGGTAGCCACCTGATCTGGATAACACCATGGTATCTGGTATCAAACAAACCACCCTCCTCAGTCTACTCCTCACCATCATCACCATGGACCCAAGTATCAACCTGGCATTCAACATCTGCCTAATCCTCTACATCTATCTTTCTTCCTTTATGCATCTTTCCATGGCATATGAACCATTCTGCTTCTCTAATTCTCTGAATTTTCCCCCTTTATTTTCTTAAAATGAGGGGACTGTGGTGATACTTTTGTGTTGTAATGCATAAAGTTGCCTGAAGATCAGAGTGCAGAGCTAGCCACACTAGTTTGCCATAGAGGCCAGGCAGTGGTGGCACACACCTTAATTCCAGCACTCAGGAGACAAAGACCGACAGATCTCTGTGAGTTCAAGACAATCCTGGACTACATGAGATTTATCGAGTCTAAAAGAGCCAGGCAGTGGTTGCTTACACCTTTAAACCCAGTACTTGGGAGTCACATGCCTTTAATCCCAGAACTAGGGAGGTGGAGAAAGCAAGAGATATGACTGGATGGAGAGAGAAATCGAAGAGGGAAGGAGACAGGAGCTCAGTGCATTTAGTTTCAGGTATTGTAGAGACAAGATACCATGTTTGGTCTGAGGTGCATTCAGTCTGAGGACTTACAGAGACAGGATACCACATTTGATCCGAGGATTTTGTCAAGGTAAAAACTAGTGACTGGCTGCTCTGCTTCTCTGCTCTTTCAGCATTAACCCCTATATTTGACTCCAGGTTTTTATTATTAATCCCAATTAGAATTTATGATACAGGAGCCCACACACACGGCACCTAGGATCAGCCCCTGACTGCTGTCCTACCTGCTGGGAAGGTCCCAGCTAGGCTCTGTCTGTGCAAATTCTGAATCTGGTGGGTATTGTTGTCCTCAGGCCCACATGGGCTCAGGGAGGTCGCCTCTTCTATAGTTATCAATTTTATAAACTTCATTTACCTTATCTCCATTATTTCTTTGTTTTTGTTTATGGTGAAAGGTTTAAATAAACTGAAAGCCACCATGTCATTTCAGCTTATATCTTATGATTTTTCTTTAACTTCACAGAATAGTATGAAAAACAAAATCATCTCACTTGACTTAAGTAGCAGTAAGAATATCTTCTTATGAGAAATGCCATCTGAACACATGCCTGGAGGATGCATAGGGTCAAGGTGGAAGAAAGCAACAGGCACAGCAATCTGTGTTTCTGACTGTGTGAAGGGAACCATCAAACCATGAGAGAAACAAGAGAGAAACCGGCTCTTGTGGGAAACCTTAGGTACTTCAGTGATCTGAGCATAGCCAGCTAAATACTAAGCATGGGTGACTATGAGCCAAAATACTTATTGATAATATTTTGCTCAATATTTTCAACAATAAAACTATGAGAGGAATAAATAACAATCTCTGGAGAGTGAAAGGAAACTGAAAGAAATCAGGTGAACCTTGGGGGTTCAGTCCAGTGCTCCAATGTGGGTCTCTGTCTCTATCTCCATCCATTGCCAGATGAAGGTTCTATGGTGCTATGTAAGATATTCATTAGTATGGTTATAGGATAGAGCCATTTCAGTTTCCCTATCCTCAGCTGCCCAAGGAACTAACTGGGGACATCTTCATGGACACCTGGGAGCCCCTCTAGAGTCAAGTCTCTTGCTGTTGAGGGAGCTGCAGGCCTCTTCCCACAGCCCAGCTCCTGGCCGCCTGGCTAGCTTATGCCCTGAAATAACAGCACACAAACTGTATTCATTTAAACACTGCCTGGCCCATTATATCTTGCCTCTTCTAGGCTAATTCTCACATATTAATTTAGCCCATTTCTAATAATCTGTGTAGCACCACTAGGTGCCTTTACCAGGAAAGATTCAGTATGTCTGACCTGGTGGCTTGCTTCATCGCATCTGGCCCTGAGAGAAGCTGCATGACATCTGAGCTCACTTCCTCTTCCTCCCAGCATTTTGTTCTGTTTACTCCACCCACCTATGTTCTAACCAATCAGGGCCAAGGCAGTTTCTTAATTTAACCAATGACATTCCTCCATAATCTTGCCAACCCTAAGATGGCTCCCTTAATTAGGATATATACTTCCCTGCTCCCATATCCACCCTTCCTTTATCCCAACTATCCCATTCCCCCAAGTTCCCCCCATCTTCCCCTTCTCACTTTTCTCTCCCCATTTCCCCTTACCCCCATCCCAGCCAATCCCCAAGTTCCCAATTTTTGCCTGGCAATCTTGTCTACTTCCAATATCTAGGAGGATAACTATATGTTTTTGGTTCAAATGTGGAGCAGAAGGAGGGAGAACATGAGCAAGGAAGTCAGGAATGCAAGGGGCACACCCACCCACTGAGACAGTTGGGCTGATCTATTGGCAGCTCACCAAGGCCAGCTGGACTGCGACTGAAAAAGCATGGGATAAAACCGGACTCTCTGAACATGGCAGACAATGAGGGCTGATGAGAAGCAAAGGACAATGGCACTGGGTTTTGATCCTACTGCAGGTATTGGCTTTGTGGGAGCCTAGCCTGTTGGGATGCTCACCTTCCTATACCTGGATGGAGGGGGGAGGACCTTGGGCTTCCCACAGGGCAGGGAACCCTGACTGCTCTTTTGACTGGAGAGGGAGGGAGAAAGGAGCGGGGGGAGGGAGAGGTAAATGGGAGGGGGAGGAGGTGGAAATTTTTTCAATAATAATAA
>NW_026068182.1:1068996-1080917 GCF_014885135.2 Alexandromys fortis
AGAGCAATCAGGGTTCACTGCCCTGTGGGAAGTCCAAAGACCACCCACATCCATCCAGGTCAAGTAAGGTGAGCATCCAAACTGCCTAGGCTCCCAAAAAGCCAATACGTGCAGTAGGATCAAAAACCCATTGTTCTTGAGGTCTCAGTAGTCCTCATTGTCCGCTATGTTCAGCAAGACCAGTTTTAACCCAGACTTTTTTCAGACCCAGGCCAGCTGGCCTTGGTGAGTTCCCGATAGAACATCCCCATTGTCTCAGTGTGTGGGTGCACCCCTCGCGGTCCTGAGTTCCTTGCTTGTTCTCTCTCTCCTTGACAGAGACAGAGACCCACATTGGAGCACCGGACTGAAATCTCGGTAGGAGTAGAGACTTAGTTTAAACCTACATATTATCGCCATGGTAGAGTCTTGGCCAGAGGACTGGAAGGCCTTCTGGGCTGCAGCCTGAGTGGCTGGCAGGATGCTGACTACAGGTTCTTGGGGCCACAGGTGATAATGAAAATATCAGTAGATTCATGTGTAGCCACTAAAACAACAGAAAACAACAATTCTGGTATTTTTGTATATGGTTGCTTGGTTTTGGCTTGTCCTTTCTTCTCATTCAAGTTTCTAAAATTTATTCAGTGAAATTGCTGTCACTGAATAGTAGTTAGTTCTCATATTCTGCATCAATAAAAGTGACAACCCCCAAATTCAGTGTTTTACAAGACACTTTTGTAAGCTGAACTGTGTTCCCCAAAGTGCTCACTCCTGGGATCTGTGAATGTGACTTTATTTGGAAACAAGATGTATGAAGATGATAAAAGTCAAGATTAAGCCATGTTAAATTATATTGGATATCTAAGTACTATTTCTATAAGACAAGATAGGTTTAGTATTACTAATTACAAGCTGGCTGAGACAAGGGAGGTAAACGTTCTAGGGACTTAAACCCTGGTCTTGCAAACAACTAAATCTTAGACTGCCTGAACTGTGGGACAATGTATTTTTAAAAATAAATTTTAAATCAACAAAATAGTTATTTGTTGTTAAAACCTCAAGAAGTGATCTAAGAGAATTTTATTCTATTTGGGGGGCCTGCCCAGTATAACACCTTGGAAATCAAGTAGGGCATTATTATGATCAGACTCACTACTCTCACCCATAACTGTGAGAGTTATTCATTGAAAAATAAAGAAAGGCAGAAATTAAGGCAAGGTTTCAGAACATTCCAACTAATGTTTTCATTAATAATATTTAGGGAGGAATACTGTGTGAGATGACACAAAGTTTCATTGTCATTACAGTCTTTTGCCTTATTACCACCCTTGAAGACTGTTCTGTCTACTCTGAGGTATCCCAAGCCTTATACTTACTCTATTCCTAGCTTTGCCTTCAGACCCGGAAACATTAGGTACATTTTTTTCCCGCTAAAGTAAATGACCTTCTGAAACTGAAATTTCAGAATGCTCCAGTAAAAGGCAAACCTGTGTTTTGAAGGTGTTTGGTATTAGCAATCAAGGACATTAATAGGGATGAATAAAACAAATTATTTCCATTCAGAGGTATTAGTTTAATGCATTCTTCACTGATGATGTAGAAGTAGAGAGACTCAAGGAACAATCTTTCGAGATCCTGGGAAGGGTGGTGGGAGGAAAAGGTGGAAGGAGGGAGATGGATGGATGGATGGATGGATGGATGGATGGATGGATGGAGGAATCGAGGGAGGGAGGTAGGGAGGGAAAGAGGGAGGGAGGGAGGGAGGAAGAGAAGGAGGGAGAACAATTTCCTTTGGATGATACTAATGTACTCAATAAACCTTTTACTTCAGAGGTAATATGACTCTGTGCTGTATAACCAAGTAGAAAATCTGGGTTTATTATGTCAGGTTATAAGTCAACTTACATACAATTTCACACCAAAAATTGATGAACTAATTAAAGGAATAAACATAACCTATTTTATAGTCATCAAGGTATAAGGCACAGCTATTATTTCCATCTTAACCTATTTTTTTAAAATAAAGTCAGTATTTTCCAATCTAAGTATAGTTATATAAAATACATGCTAGTGTCAGATATGTGCATTAAAAGGCAGAAAACTATGCTTTAATAAAATTACCACTCATAACTTTCAACAGTAAAATCCTGATTTAATTTTATAATCCATCTTTATGAAGTCACTGAGGATTTGTAAGCTTTGCCACCTAATGAGTATCTCTGGCATAACGACCATAGTACTCTGAGGACAGAGGGGCAATGTAACTCAGAAAACATTTAAAAATCCATTTAATTACATCAAGCCCCATAGCAAGCAGTTATGAACCCATGAATCAAATACTAAAGGTGTGTGATTTGAGATCACATATCATCATCAGTAAAGGAAATTCATTTGCTCTTCTGTAACATCAAGGCTGTCTCCATTTAATTCAGGTTGTTCTGTTTTCTCACAGAAAAAAAAAACCTGTTATGAAGAACTATTTCAGCCGAATCAAATTCCTGAAATCCTTTTAACGTTTTTAGCACTATTGGTTATAGCATTCGCGTTTCTGGAGAGACCCATTGCAGACAATAGAGACTACTGTTCATGTAAGCAAAGGGGAATCTAACAGCATCCTAGGCTGTACACACACAATCACAAAACCAAAACATACATAGAACTTACTCTCATAGAATAACTGTCTCAAATGTAATACATAAAATGTAAAATTGATGTGAATAAAGTTTAATTCTCAATAAAGAAATGACAAATTAGACTTTGAAAAGAATAAAAATTTGTTATTTCAAGAAAACGAGAGGCAAACCACAGGTTGAAGAAAAATATGTGCAAGCAAAGATTTAACAATTATGTAGCCAGAATATATAAAGAACTATTAAAACTCAAAAATGAGGAAATAATAAGCTATAAGCAGAGGCTGCTCATTTGTTTCCCAGCCACCTGGATACAAATAATCACACAGAAACTATATTAATTTCAACACTGTTTGGCCAATAGCTTATGCATATTCCTGTCTAACTCTTACATGTTAAATTAGCTCATTTCTATTAATCTGTGAATCACCATGAGGTGTGGCCTTCTGGTAAGGTTCTGGTTAGAGGCCGCAGTCTTTATCCTTTACCAGCTACATGGTGTCTCTTTGACTCTACCTATTTTCTCTACATATCTCTGTTTGAATTTCCCTCCTGGCTTTACTCTATTAAGCTGTTGGCTGAAACAGCATCTTTAATAACCAATGGTAATAAAACACATTCATAGCATACAGAAGAAAATACCACATCAATAAGCCAGATATCAAAAGTACAATACAATTATATAAACTGAATTTTTACAAAAGAGGATGTATGTAAATAAGCACATGGAAAGATAATAATATCACCCATTTATCAGATTCAAATCAAAATATTACAAAGAATCAACATATGCCTAATTAGATTTCAATGCTGGTGGGAATTCAAAATAATATTTGCTGTGGGACAGGTCTTTTATCCTATCACTTGTATTATTTTTACTAAAATGCTGATTGATCTGTAGCCAGACAGGAAGTATAGGTAAGGTGATGGCTACCAGGCAGGAAGTAGAGGTGTGGCAACAAGGATTATGGAAAGAGGGAAGTTTCAGTCTGCAGTGATCATCCAGACACAGAGGAAGCCAAACACAGAACAAGCAAGATGTGACTGCCTTACCAAAAAAGGTACCAAGCCATGTGGGTAACACAGACAAAAATAATGGGCTAATATAAGCAATAAGAGTTAAAAAGAAGCCTGAGATAATAGGTCAATCAGTTTATAATTAATATAGACCTCTGTGTATTTCTTTGTGACTAAATGGATGCCTGCCTGGGCAAGACCCAATGGGACAGAAAACTCATTCAACCAATATTGTCAGTTTGAAAGACGGTTTGATGATTTCTTATAAATTTGAACCCATTTACTATACAGCCCAATGAAACAGTTTCTAGGTATTTAATCAAGTAAAGTAAAATATTATATTCACAGAAAACCTGTATCTACATGTTTACTGTAACTTTATGCATAATTACTCAAATCTAAAGGTAACAAAGATATCACTCTATGGCTGAGTGATTAAAGGAAATTAGATGGAATATTACCTTGGGATAAAAGAGATAAAAAAGTTGCTAGTCTATAGAACTAAATTAGTGATAGTAAATACATTTTAAGTAAAAACATTCAGATAAGAAGAAGCACCAATTTCATAATTCTTCCTATTGGGCATTGCAATGGAGGAAATTTAATAATGAAACATTAGTGAAGGGCTAAGATATGGAGAAGAGGAACTAGCTACAAGTGAAGATGCACAGGGGTTTTTAGGGTTGTGGAATTATATCTATAACAATGATTGGCACAATGATAGAATGGATTTTAAAAATCCTTCAAAGATTAACCTATGGAGATTAAACTTTATGCAAATCTAACAAGACTTCAGTAAAACTATGAAGGTATGTAGATTTTGATGAATGAATCTATTTTACAGATATGTGATCTAATATTATACAAAAAATGGGGAGAGAAAAGTAGTAGACTTCAGTGATTTTGGAAAGCAGTAATTTTGAATAATAAACTTATAGAAAAAATAATTCAACATTATTTATGTGCAGTAGTTGGTAAATCTGTTTCTCATAGAGGTACTAAGATTGAACAAATCAGCAAGTGAATGGTTTATGACAAGGACAATATTTCTCACAGTAAAAGAACTTAGTAAAAGAATGGAAGAAATCCTCAAAAATGAATCCTATGATGTTGAGTCAGTCAGAAATAGCACTATGAACACATATGAATATATAAATGTGGCATACATATATTACATACATATAGAAATAAATATGTGGCACCTAAAGGTTACTGCTAACACATTAGTATTTACATACTTTTACTTTAATGTAAAATTAGTGTAACTATATATATTTATGATATGCCAATTATATGTATGACACACAATGTGATATCCTGGTATATGTATGCATTGCAAAGTAAATAAATAGTCACACCTCACTACTTTATGCTGAGCACAGTAAGATCTATGTTCTTAATCATTTTAAAGTATGCAATTTATTATTGGAATCTAGATTCCATGATTGTGATATTAAAAAATTATACATCCTCTTCAACTGAAACTTTGTACCTTTTACACAAATCTCCCTATTTTTCCAACTCTCTTTCCCTAGAATCCACCATTCCCCTCTGTTTCTACAAGTTCAAACTACTTATTCTACCAGATCAGGTAATATTCATCTTTATATTGCTAGTTAATTTAACTACCAAGTTGTTGATGATGATAAGATTTTATCTGTTATAAGTAGTTAAATACTACTATTCCATTGCATGTTCTCTGATACATTTTTTTTACATTTTATTCATCATTACCTATTATTGAGCAATTTTGTTAATTTCTTATCTAGGCTACTTTGAATAATGCTGCGATAAACATGAAAGTACAGATATCTCTTCATCACACTGATATTAAGACTATGATATTAATTCCATTTTTAATTTTTTCAGGAAGAAAATTCTAGATGTTTTCCTATGGTGATTATGGGGAGAATGTAAGCAAAATCTTACTGAACTCACTCCAATTATTTAAAATGAAGGTCATACTGTAACATGGAGGGCCAGGCCTGTTTGTTGGAGTTTTTGTCCCACCAGGTTCCCCACAACTGTTTAGCCCCAAAGAAAATCACACATAGGTCTCCATAAATTATAAGCTGATTGGCCCATTAGCTCTAGCCTCTCACTGGCTAACTCTCACGTCTTGATTAACCCATTTTTCTGATCTATGTTAGACATGTGGCTCAGTACCTTTTTTCAGTGGGGCAGATCACATCGTGCTGCTTCGGTGCAGGAGTGGGAGGAATCAACTTCCTCCTTCCCAGAATTCTTCTGTTCTCATTGCATCATTTCTACTTTCTGTCTGGTTTTCCCACCTATTCTTCCTGCTTGGCCAATCAGTGTTTACTTAAAACATGATTGACAGATTACAGACAATTCTTCTGTACCATATCCCCCTCTTTAAAAAAATAAAAATAAAGGAAAATATCCATAGTCAATTTTTTGGGAATGTGGGCATAGTATTCCAGGCTACTTCCAGCTGGTTGGGGGCACTGATAATCCTATGGGGACCTAAAGAAAATTTAGAGTTATGATCAAGTCCTGACTGAAGTATCCTGTGAGTCTTGATCATCTCAGGCAGCAGTCTTGAATCTGTTCTGGATGTAGAACTCAGACATCTGGGCCATTTGTTCCTGCCAGAGATTTCTCTGGTGGTTTTCCTTGATTAAAGCTGATTTTTCTTAACTCTGAATAAATCCACAGCCTTTCATTTTCTGTGGAAACAAAGACAAAATCTCTTCTCCAAAGTAAAATACCTGTTGACTTCAATTTTGAAGCCAAGGTATTTTCAGAATACCTATCTTGAATTAATTCTGCAGCATTTATAAGCAAATATCTTTTAGCAGCTGTTGCTCCTTCCTCAGCATTCAAACAATTCAAAGAGAGTGTAATAGCATACAATATCAAGATTCTCTGTGTATTTTCCATCTTTATGTGGCTTTATTTTAACCTCTATTTCTCTTATTTTTACTTTTAACTTTTGGCTTTTTGAGACAGGTTCTCTGTATATCTTTGTCCTGGAATTCCGTTTGTAAACCAGGCTATCCTTGAACTCAAAGAAAGCCATCTGTCTCTGCCTCCCAGGCTATTCTCTTTGTTTTTTTTTTTTTCTTCTTCTTTTTTTTTTTTTTTTTTTTTTTTTGAGATCTTCAACCTTTAGCCTGTATATATTTTAAACACCATTTAGAGGGATTTTCTTTTCTTTTTTTTTTTCTCTTTGAATCTCTCTTTACTATCTCTCTCTCTCTTTCTGACCAAATGAGCCTTTAATTCAGTAAACAATCATGGATGAGGTACTGGCCAGAGCCATGTATATTGTGTTTAAAGGTCCTTGTCAGGAAGCAAGCTGCAACATTGTGTCTATAGCTCCATAGTCTGGATCACCTGCTTGAAAGAGTTAAGAGTTTTCCCAGGCAGGACAGCCCAGAAAGCCGGCATTTTAAAACAGCTCAGCTTTTTTATTGCTGTGGCTGAAAATCAAAATGATTTATTCTAGTCTTTCCCAAGCTTTCTCAGGCTTTCTGTGGATGCAGTTATCCACGTGGGAGCCATTCTGTAACATGGAAGGTCCTGTTTGTTGTTGGGGTTTTTGTCTCACCCTTTACCCCACTGTCTTGCCCTTTACCCCACAACTGTTTAGCCCCCCAAAAAATCACACATAGGTCTCCATAAGTTATAAGCTGATTGGCCAATTAGTTCTAGCCTCTCACTGGCTAACTCTCACGTCTTGATTAACCCATTTTTCTGATCTATGTTAGCCATGTGACTCAGTACCTTTTTTCAATGGGGCAGATCACATCCTGCTGCTTTGGTGGTCTGGTGTCAGAAGTGGGATGAATCAACTTCCTCCTTCCCAGAATTCTCCTGTTCTCATCGCATTATTTCTACTTCCTGTCTGGTTTTCCCACCTATACTTCCTGCTTGGCCAATCAGCGTTTGTTTAAAACATGATTGACAGATTACAGATAATTCTCCTGCACCATCATACCTTGGCTTTTTGATTACTGACATTGTCCTTGCAGTTATAATAGTTTATTTTATAAATTAGGAACAATGGAAGTGGAACCACTCCAACAATATAGTGTATCATAATTTATATTAATATGGTCTTTTCCTGGTCTTAAAATATCATATTATATATTATCCTTTTCATTGTGTTAATGTGAAATAACACAATGAGTATGCAAGGAACTGAAAGTTAGGGTTTCATCATAGGACTTTGAGGGGGACACAGTTCTGAGTATAGAAGATCAGATAACACAAAAACTGAAGATTTCTGTGACTTGCCCATGTTCTATCACCAATTTGATCAAAGCAAATGAGTTTGCCTTTGTGTTACTTAAATATTAGCAATAAACAGTCTTACAATCCACCAGCATGTTGTACACGATCTGCTTCCTAAAGCAGGTCTTGTCTGTTATAAGAGAATTGGCAAGCACAATAATGAAAGTATGAGTTTCAGATATTAAATATTCAAATATTAATTTGTTCTAAACTGCTTACCAAAGGTATCAGCGTGTTTATTACATCATTCATAATTATAGTTAATATTCACTAATGAAATCAACAGGATAGGATTCTACCCCAAACTCTGTGGTGCTGAAAGTAGAATCTCTTCTTTTTTTCCATATGTATTTTGTTCTTCCCTATTAGATCCGTGAGCCATGTATGACTATAAATATTAAATTCTATGATACATTTAATTAACAAAATAAGAAAACAATTGTGCCAGTAGCTATAGATGACATCACATGCTCAGGAGACAAGCTATTTCACTGGGAAATAAAGCAGCAGAGCTAAAGCACACCAGTAATATTGATGAAGGGAAGGCATTGATAGAGCAATTAACTATACGTAGGCTTAACATAAAGGTTGTTCATGTTAGCACTAACAATTACCATTTGTTTATTTTTATCTAAGATTATTCATGGCTTCCAAATAAATATTACAGATATTTTCTGTGTCCTAGGAAATAGGCAGTATACACTTCTCAACCTCCTAAAAGAAATAATGGCTAACAGTGATTGAGCGCAATTCTGCTGAGCACTGCCATCATTTGCTTGTTTATGTGAGATTCCGTCGGAAATGGCAGATGCCATTATTTTCTCTATTTTAGTGATGAGAAAACTGAAGATGACAAGTGTAGGTCGTTGTTCCATTATCATATAACTAGGAAGTAAGGAAGTAGAGGTTTTCAGCTCTGCGATCTCCAAATATCATTTTTTCACACTTTAAATTATTTTATTTTATTTGAGAAGAAAATCTCTAGAGTTTATTAGTTATATCATTAAAAACATGGTGAGGAGAGGGAGGAGGAGGGGAAAAGGGAGACAGGGAGGGAAATGGGAGGCGGGGAGGAGGCGGAAATTTTTTTTTTCAATAAAAAATTATATTTAAAAAAAGAATAGCAAGTATTTTTGAAAGATATCCATATGGACATTTTGCCATTCCTATTATTACCTAGTGATTCAAACATTTTTAGTATAATAAATTAAAATTATTCTCTTAAAAAAAACATGACAAATACCATTTAGGGCTAAAACATTGTTTACATATCACTAAACTATGTTACATTTACTTCATTTGAGATTTTTTTTTGTGGTTAACCTGGTTTAAATTTTTTTTCTAGTTTAAATTATTTTTTGTTTATTTATTTTGTACTAAAAATTTATGCCTCCTCCCCGCCTCCGCCTCCCATTCCCCTATTCCCCTCCCCCTCCCTCTCCAGAACAAAGAGCAGTCAGGGTTCCCTGCCTGTGGAGTCTAGGCTGTTTGGATGCTCACCTTCCTAGACCTGGGGGGAGGGGGGAGGACCTTGGACTTCCAAATCTCATTTTTGACCACTCTTTTTAACTTCTTGTTCCCATTGTCTCAAGCAAACAATGTATAAGGTATGAAGAGGTACTCTAGTAATAGTGGGGCAATAATTTACTTGGAAAATATATAGAAATCTAATCCACACCTTTGTGGAAATAGATGTAGTTATCTAGAAGCTAATTAAGGGGAAAAGGTAATTCTCACTGCCTACTACATCCATGCAGATAGTTGTTTTGTTTATTGAGTTCTTCTAAGACTAAAAGAAAATCTTTTATTGTTTGGTAACTTCAGCAACAAAATTTATAATATTTGTTATAAAGTATCAGATGTGGTTGAGTCTAAATATTATCAGTAAAGGAATATTTTAAAACGTTGTCTTACAATTGTTTTCTTTAAACATTACAAAGGTTCAGTGTGTTCAGACTGATATTGAGGTCTTTAATCCATTTGGACTTGAGTGTTGTGCATGGTGATAGATATGGATCTGTTTTCATTCTTCTACAGATTGACATCCAGTTTTGCCAGCACAATTTGTTGAAGATGCTCTCTTTTTTCCATTGTATACTTTTAGCTCCTTTATCAAAAATCAGGTGTTCATAGGTTTGTGGGTTAAAGTCAGGGTCTTCTATTCGATTCCATTGGTCGACTTCTCTGTTTTTATGCCAATACCAAGCTGTTTTCAATACTGTAGCTCTGTAATAGAGTTTGAAGTCAGGGGTAATAATGCCTCCTGACGATCCTTTACTGTATGAGATTATTTTGGCTATCCTGGGTTTTTTGTTTTTCCATATAAAGTTGACTATTGTCTTCTCCAGATCTGTGAAGAATTTTGATGGGATATTGATGGGGATTGCATTGAATCTATAGATTGCTTTTGGTAGAATTGCCAATTTTTACTAGGTTGATCCTCCCAATCCAAGAGCAAGGGACATAACCACAGACACAGAGGAAATTCAGAGAATCATTAGATCTTACTACAAAAGCCTGTATGCCACAAAACAGGACCAGGTGAACAATCTAAATAGACCTGTTAGTCGCGAAGAAATAGAAGCTGTTATCAAAAACCTCCCTACCAAAAAAAGCCAAGGACCAGATGGTTTCAATGTGGAATTCTACCAGAACTTCCAAGAAGACCTAATACCTATACTCCTTAATGTATTTCACAATATAGAAACAGAAGAGTCATTGCCAAATTCCTTTTATGAAGCTACAGTTACTCTGATATCAAAACCACACAAAGACTCAACCAAGAAAGAGAATTACGGGCCAATCTCACTCATGAACATCAATGCAAAAATCCTCAACAAAATACTGGCAAACCGAATCCAAGAACATATTAGAAAAATTATCCATTATGATCAAGTAGACTTCATCCCAGAGATGAAGGGCTGGTTCAACATACAAAAATCTATCAATGTAATCCATCATATAAATAAACTGAAAGAAAAAAAAAAGCAATATGATCGTTTCATTAGATGCTGATAAAGCATTTGACAAAATTCAACATCTCTTTATGATAAAAGTCTTGGAGAGATTAGGGATACAAGGGTCATACCTAAATACAATAAAAGCTATTTACAGCAAGCTGAAAGCTAACATTAAACTAAACGTAGAGAAACTCAAAGCCATCCCACTAATATCAGGAACACGACAAGGCTGTCCACTCTCTCTATACCTCTTCAATATAGTGCTTGAAGATCTAACAATAGCAATAAGAAGACATAAGGGGAACAAGGGGATTCAAATTGGAAAGGAAGAAGTTAAACTTTCATTATTTGCAGATGATATGATAGTGTACATAAGTGACCCCCAAAACTCCACCAAAGAACTCGTACAGCTGATAAACACCTTTAGTAATGTGACAGGATACAAGATCAACTCCAAAAAAATCAGTCACCCTCTTATACACAAAGGATATGGAAGCAGAGAGGGAAATCAGAGAAGATTCACCTTTCACGATAGCCACAAACAGCATAAAATATCTTGGGGTAACTCTAACCAAGGAAGTAAAAGATGTATTTGACAAGAACTTTAAGGCATTGAAGAAAGAAATTGAAGAGGATACCAGAAAATGGAAGGACCTCCCTTGCTCTTGGATTGGGAGGATCAACATAGTAAAAATGGCAATTCTACCAAAGACAATTTATAGATTCAATGCAATCCCCATCAAGGTACCATGAAAATACTTCACAGATCTTGAGAGGACAATAATCAACTTTATATGGAAAAACAAAAACAAAACAAAAAAAAACCAGGATAGCCAAAACAATCTTATACAATACAGGATCTTCTGGAGGCATTACCATCCCTGACTTCAAACTCTATTACAGAGCTACAGTAATGAAAACAGTGTGGTACTGGCATAAAAACAGAGAAGTCGACCAATGGAATCGCATAGAAGACCCGGATTTTAACCCACAAACTATGAACACCTCATTTTCGATAAAGGAGCTAAAAGTATACAATGGAAGAAAGAAAGCATCTTCAACAAATGGTGCTGGC
>NW_026068182.1:1081561-1089438 GCF_014885135.2 Alexandromys fortis
TTTTTCAGGAAATTCGGGATCAACCTACCCCTGGACCCAGCAATACCACTCTTGGGAATATACCCAAGAGATGCCCTATCATATGACAAAAGCATTTGTTCAACTATGTTCATAGCAGCATTATTTGTAATAGCCAGAAACTGGAAACAACCTAGATGCCCTTCAATGGAAGAATGGATGAAGAAAGTGTGGAATATATAGACATTAGAGTACTACACTGCAGTAAAAAACAATGACTTCTCAAATGTTGCAGGCAATTGAATGGAAATAGAAAACACTATCCTGAGTGAGGTAACCCAGCCCCAAAAAGATGAACATGGGATGTACTCACTCATTATTGGTTTCTAGCCATAAATAAAGGTCACGGAGTCTATAATTGGTGATCCTAAAGAAGCTAAATAAGAAGGTGAACCCAAAGAAAAACATATAGTTATCCTCCTGGCTATGGGAAGTAGACAAAACTGCTGGGCAAAAATATGGGATCGTGGGGGTGGGGTGGAATGGGTTAAGGGGAGATGGGGAGAGAAAAGTGAGAAGGGGAGGATTGGGGGAACTTGGAGAAACAGGAAGATTGGGATAAAGGAAGGTTGGATAGGGAGCAGGGAAGCACAATCTTAGTTAAGGGAGCCACCTTAGGGTTGGCAAGAGACTTGAACCTAGAGTGGCTCCCAGGTGCCCAAGACGATGTCCCCAGTTAGTTCCTTGGGCAGCTGAGGACAGGGAACCTGAAATCGCCCTATCCTATAGCAATACTGACGAATATCTTCCTTATCACCATAGAACCTTCATCTGGCGATGGATGGAGATAGAGACAGAGACCCACATTGGAGCACTGGACTGAGCTCCCAAGGTCCCAATGAGGAGCAGAAGGAGGGAGAATATGAGCAAGGAAGTCAGGACCACGAGGGGTGCACCCACCCACTGAGACAGTGGGGCTGATCTATTGGGAGCTCACCAAGGCCAGCTGGACTGGGACTGAAAAAGCATGGGATAAAACAGGACTCTCTGAACATGGCTAACAACGAGGGCTGATGAGAAGCCAAGGACAATGGCACTGGGTTTTGATCCTACTTCATGTTCTGGCTTTGTAGGAGCCTAGCTAGTTTGGATGTTCACCTTCCTAGACATGGACAGATGGGGGAGGACCTTGGACTTCCCACAGGGCAGGGAACCCTGACTGCTCTTTGGACTGGATTAGGGAGGGGGAGCGGAGTGGGGGGAGGGAGAAGGGTGGGAGGAGGGGAAGGCAAATGGGAGGCTGGAAAAAATTTAAAAGTATTAAATCAGTTTAATAAAAAAAACAATGACATCTTGAATTTTGCATGCAAATGGATGGAAATAGAAAACACTATCCTGAGTGAAAAAACCCAGACCCCAAAATATGAATATGGTATGTATTCACTCATTAATGGATTCTAGCCATAAACAAAGGACATCGAGCCTAATCCTAGACAAGGTATGTAATAAGCTAAACGCAAAGAAATACATATATATATATATCCTCCTGGATATTGGAAGCAGAAAAAAATCGCCAGGCTTAATTTGGGAGCATGGGGGTAGGGGTGGGATGGAGGAAGTTGAGAGGGGGAGAGGAAAGGGAGAAGGGGTGGATTGGGGAGAGCTTGGGGGAGGCGGATGTTTGAGATGGAGGAAGGACAGATATGAGAGCAGGAAAGAAGATATCTTGTTTAAGGGGATCCATTTTGGGGTCGGCAAGAGGCTTGGCTCTAGAGGAGTTTCCAGGTATCCACGGGGTTGTCCTCAGCTAGGACTCTGGGCAGTAGAGGAGAGGATGTCTGAACTGGCCTTGTCCCGTAATCAGACTGATGACTATCTTGAATATCACCATAAAACCTTTGTCCTGCGACAGATGGAGATAGAGACATAGACCTACATCGGAGCACTGGACTGAGCTCCCAAGATCTAGTTGAAGAGCAGAAGGAGGGAGAATATGAGACAGGAAGTCAGGACCGCAAGGGATTGGTCTACCCACTGAGACAGTGTGCCTGATCTAATGGGAGCTCACCAAAGCCAGCTGAACTGGGACTGAATGAGAATGGGATCAAACTGGACCCTCTGAATGTGTCTTACAATTGAGGCAGTCTAAGAAGCCAATGATAATGACACTGGGATTTGTCTCTAGTGCATGTACTGGCTTTTTGGGATCCTAGTCTATTTGGGTGCACACCTTTCTCAGCCTGGATGGGGGAGGAGGGCCTTGGACTTCCCACAGAGCAGGGTACCCTGCCCTCTCTTAGGACTGGAGCAGGAGGGGGGAAGGGGAGTGGGGGAGGGGGGGAAATAGAAAAAGGGGAGGACGTGGAAATTTTGAATGGTATCATTTATAAAGCAATAAGAAAATAAAGAGTAAAATAATCAAAGGTATTGGACTCTGGCATATGACAAGCTGGTATTCAATGGTAAATTTGGTATTTTTGAAGCAGATCATTATTGCCTTCTCTGTTAATTTTCTTATGCTTGAAAAAGTGTATTCACCTGTATTAAGGTTTACATTACTCTTGTGCAAAAACCCAAATGAAAAGGCCTACCTGCCCCTCCTTCATAGTCCTCCCTGAAGTCCTGCTTGCTGTGATAGAAGCTATGTCTGATTTGGCTTCTGAGCTTGATTATCAGTACTCAGGCCTTCCCTCTGCTAGTTAAAGACATTTGACTGCTGCTTCTGCTTGGACACTGTTGCTATGCTTGGGATTTCTGCCCCTCAATGGATCTGAGCTTGCAAGCAGGATACAGCCTGTGATAATAAGTAGAATAGAAGGTGAGAGTGATACATTTTGGTGAAGGAATAGGACCCAAGCCTATATANATGCTTGTGTGTGTGTGTGAGAGAGAGAGAAAGACAGAAAGAGAGATTGATTTTGTCATATTCAAATCATATGAAGGGACTGATTATTGTGCCTGTAGTTTTTATATGAAAAATGGGTTATCTTACCAGACCAGTCCAGAGACATTTTGATGACTTGAAGGGAAAGGGAAACATTGTTGTTGTTCATCTTGATACGGACACTGAAAGGGAAGGAATTATTAGAAGCCTCCTCTGTTCCTGATAGGCCAGTATGAGGCTATTGTTCATTTAAACCACTCAGTCACCTGGCACAATCTTTTCATCATCAATGTCATGTTTTTTAAAGAAAATTTTTCTATAACTATTTTAAGGGAATGAAATATTTTGAAATTTTCTGAAAGATCAAAAATATTTTTATCAACTGGATTGATGAGGTACTAATTTACAAATGTTCCCTTTAGAAATGTGGATTGTGAGCAACATGATTCTTTCAATTAATTAATTAATGTTAATATGACATGGCATCCATTGACATATCTGTAAGATGAAGACAAAAGTAATTACCTCAAGGTCATTGTGAAGGTTAAATGGGATAGAATAATGTGTGGCACATGACACATGCTTAGTCATAGCTCTGATGACTCTAAAGATGAAGTATATTGTAGCATTGACTCAGGATTAATGATCTTAACTACATGCCAGACAAATGATAAAATCCTTCAGGATTTCAATGCATTCAGTTTTGGGGGGAAGTACAGGAAAATTCTCTCTTGATCCAGAATTCACATACATCTTTGCGAATACGTTCCTGGCATTTGTTTCTTCTAAACAGATGAATAGACTGTTCCAGACTAGTATTGTCAGTCTGTACAAATTTTAAAATTGCTATTCCCACTCCCTACCCCTCGGACACAGAAGACACCTAACTGCGTTGACTTCATTCTTAAGTTCCTCCCCTCAGCTTTAGGGTGTCTACAGAGCATTCAGGGGAAGACATTGTACATTTATTTCTGCATCCCAGGATTACTTAGTAAATCCTAGACAATATATCTGTAATTGTTCATGAGGAGAGAGGGCTTATAGAGATGTTAGGGATATACGATTTAATTAGTGTAGCCATGGATAATCTCCATGGTCCTGTTGCTCTTAGGCTCCTTGACGTTAGATAAGTCCCTTTCTGTCTTGGAACCTCAGTTTCCTCACCTACAAAGTGAAGGTAATGTTAATACCTAAATTTGATTATTAATCTCAGTTGTCAGCTTCATCAGATGTAGAATCGTGTGACAAATGGGTCTGCAGATATGTCTGTGGGTAGTTTTTTTGATTAAGACAATTGTGGTGGGAAAACTTCACCACTCTTAAGTGGTATCATTACCCAGGTTGAGGTGTCAGAAAGTATAAAATATATTGCGTAAGCAAAGCACAAGTATTAACTGCTATCTTCTTCCTGACTTTGGATGCAAGTTGCTTTAAGCTGTTCTTGCCTTGACTTCTCTGTCATGGTGATCTGTTCATTGTACTCTGAGAAAAAAATAAATTTTTCCTGTGTGAGTTTTCTTTATGTTATTGTAGAAAAATGACCAAGACAACATATTACTTGCTATATGTGAAAAGGAAATAATAGAGCAAATGTGAAATAGTATATGCAATAGTAGTCCTAATGGAGAAGATACTCATAAAGGGGAGAAGGGAGATGTGTCAAGTAGCCACACTTGTCTCATCCTTATCAGAGTAACAAGGATAATTTCTACTCTAAGCCTTTGCCTTCCAGGCTGACAAGTCCATACCTATATTATGTATCTAAATAAGAGGCAAATGATAGTATGCATTTGGACAAATCTGAGTTTCAATTCACTTGGAGAAAGGCAGATGAATTAGGAGTACATGAAAATGCAATACAACAGTGTCTGTGTATAAGCCTAACCACACAGTATTGAGATGTGACTTGAAGATAATATTTCAAGAGTGTGATACTCTTTGAGAGTCATATCCATCTACTATAATATCAGAAATCATTTACACAAAACTTCTTAGAGTATTTGTAAACTGGCTTCATGTAATTCCTGATATGGCCTCATGCTATAGATACATGATGCACAGATCATTTCAAGCAAAAGTGAGATTCAATATAAGAAATCCATGACCCGTAATTTACAGTTCAGGGTGTTTCAAATTATTGAATACGTTATTTCTTGGGCTTTTAGTAGCAATCTAGAGAAACCACTAGGGATGAGCTCTTCCTAGGATTATCTTTAATCCCCTGTGAGAGGAGGTACCACACTGCACCAGTACTACACATGTATGTTAACTATCCCAAGTTGCCATAATAAATAACACAGCCTGGGTTGCTTAAACAATAAAAAGCAGTATTTACTCAGTTCTACAGACCCAAAGTCTGCAAGTTGGTTCCTTCTGAAGCTTGTCTCTTTGGCTTCTACATAAACAATGGGTTTTTGTGTCTTACTGGTCTTCCCTTTGTACATACCTGTGTCCTAAACTCCTCTTATAAAGATTTCTGCCTGGATGACTTATGTCCTGCCCTACTGTCCTCATTTTAATAGAGCCACAGTTATAATGATCCTAATTCCTTCGACTTCTGGGTTTGGTGCCTGTACATTTAAACAATCTAGCATTGGAATTACTGGAGGAAAATGTGTCAACAATAAACAGGCACAGATATGTTTTTTCCTGTTATTACTCATAAAAGAATACAGAAAAACAACCACTTTCAGAGCATTCACAGGCTAGTCAGTATTATGAATAATATAAATATTAATTACATAGGGGAGATTTATATTGTTTCTAGTCAAACATTATCATTTTGTACAAAGGACTTAGCATTTCTGATACTCTCTATTCACAGCAAAATATATATTTTGAAATTCTACAGGATAGTACTTTCATATATAAACTTCGGGCATCTGATTTGGTCTATTATTGCTTACATTTCCACATGCAGTGTGTCTGAAGCCCCATTCTCTAGACTGAGTGGGACAGTGCACTGCCTGCCCTTCAAATTATAAGATTATATTTCTTTTCTACTCTCCTTGACAAATGGAGATCTTGTCCTTTTCTACCTAATGTTTCTGCTATCACCTTCCTTCATTCTAGCTAGCTGTAAAATGCATACAAACCCTATGGCTTTGAGATTACTCATTCATTACTTCTTTTTGACCTCTTCACACAGAAGAACATCTCATTCTGCTTTGCTTCAGTTTAAAAACACATGTGCATTGGCATAGCTACTCCCAAAGAATATATGAGCTTTTACAGCACAGCCCAGATTTCAAACACTCTAATATGATACTTAGACCACTTTTCTGATTATGTTTTTCAGTTTGGGATTTGGGAAATGTGGTCACTGTAGAAGCCATATTTTTTTACAGGCATAAGCATAATTATGTATAATAATGTACCTCCAAAGATACATTATGAATGATAATTAAAATATTTACATCATGCACATGTGCTGTCAGTCTCAAAACTCCAATTCAAAATGCCAATTTTCCCTTAACACAAAAAGAGATTCATAACAAACCTTCCTAGAACTTTGTGACTAATGCTTTCCTTTAGTCTTATGAAACATAAAGAGAAATAAGGGATAAATGTTGGATATATCACATGTGCTGAATTTTAAGTTCCAATTTTAAGGTGTGTGTCTGAGTTTAGGAGTTACAAAATGCAACTTTTGTAATTGCAGCAGCCCTTTAACCTTGAGATTTGGTTAATTCATTTAACACCACAAAATGAAAATTACTTTTTTGTCTTTCTGTCTGTCTTTCTCATTTCAGCTACCTCCAATGAGGAAAGTTACTTAGGAATGAATAAGATGTGGGAAAGAATCTATCATTAATACCTGTCCTAGTTCCTGTATGATTCAGAGTCTTTAATAAATTCTAACCGTCATTCAGCTCTGATAACCTTACTGTTGACTGTTTAGTTAGGTAGTGGTAAAAGAATAAGTAATTACCTTTCTCTAATGAAGAATGAAGGAATCTTATAATATATAATTTATGAGGCAATGTAATAAATGCAGTGGATTCTGGAGCATGGAGTACGGACAGGAATAGCAGAATAGGAATAAAGACAGTTAAAATAAACATTTGTTCTTTTTTTCATACATTTTACTAGAAAATTCAGATAAATAACAAAACTGAAAAGTTATAAAGTGACTAATAGCTAAGGGTTTCTGAATTATGAAAAAAAAATCCCTTTGTGTTTCCCTAGTGTGCTATGGGTAGGTAAACATGGAAATGTTTTTCTCTGTCTTTGTGAATAGCCTGTACCTATGAGGAGCATCTACCTTTTCCAGAAACACATGTAAACACCACATATTTCTGAAAATTTCCAAGCTCATTGCGGTGTAAAGACTATTGGCTGCTCCCTTGCCTTGCCTCTTGAACCTTCGACTGTTTGCCTCCACACCACTATATTCACCTCCCCTCTTTCTGATTCTAATGTCAACCTTTTGAGAATGTGAAAATCTAGACCACAGAAAATACTCAGCTGCTTCCTACCACAGACAGTTTAATGAAGCTGAAAATATGTTTTTAAAGCAAATGTCACAGAAAACGTCAAGAAATATGAGGTTAGCTCGTTAAGCATAGAAATGTTTCTCCTTGGGTTTATTTGGCTCCTGATTCCTGTCAAGCTCGAATACATGATAACACATGGTTGTTCAAGATTTTCCCTGCTACAAATGCAGGGAAGATTACTAAATTTGTGAAATGCAAGTGGCACAATGTAGTTGGATGAGAGTAGTGTCCATATCAATTGGTATTCTACCAACTGAATCAGAATTGTAGATAAGATAGAAAATACATTTCAAAATATTTATATTAAAGTGTCTATACATTTTTAACAAGTCATAAAAATATTTTTGAATTGCAAAATTTTGTTTTTAAGCTATTATATATAATACATAATATTATACATGATAATTAGAAATTCTAAATTTTTAACTCAAAGACTCCAAGGAAGTTTGCTTGTTATGCATTAATTTATTCTTTCAATTTTCTTGTGAAGCTGCAAATATGTATATACATGATATTTATTAATGAATGCTCTGCATACC
>NW_026068182.1:1090663-1167774 GCF_014885135.2 Alexandromys fortis
GCAGGTTAAGATCCTCCCTGGTAAGCCAGCTCGTGGGCTACACAGAATATTAGAAATGGGTTAGAACAATATGTAAGAGCTAACCAATAAGAAACTGGAACTAGCTGGGCCAGGCAGTGTTTGAAAGAATACAGTTTCCGTGTAATTATTTCTGGGCATAAGCTAGCCATGCGGGCGGCCGGATGCCGGGGACGCAGCCCTGCCGCCGCTCCTATTTCAACACTAGGAGGAAACTTAGATACCAATTCTTTGCTCCTTTCACTTACAAATGAAGAAATTTTGGTCCAGAGAAGGAGAATGATTTCTCAAGGGGCACATGGTAAGTGAAGAGCAAAAACCAGCACTAAAATTCAGGTTTCATTATTTACTTTAAGCTCCATATTTCTCTACTGATTCTTTTTTCTCTTATTGAAATTAGAAATTTTTATGCAACATATTCTGATTAAAATTTCTTCTACCTCTACTCCTCCCAGTTTGTCCCTACCACCTCTCCAATCCAGTCGCACACTATTTCTGTCTCTCAGTAGAAAATAAACAACTATCTAAGGGATGATAACATACAATAAGAACAAATCAGAATAGGACAAAACAAACAGAAGAAAAACAAAGAAAAATAATAGGAAGCACATATAAATGTGGAGATACACATTAATAAATCAGGAATCCTACAAACACAAAATCAGAAGACACAATATATAGACAAAGGACATGTAAGGCAAAAACAAAAAAAAAGAAAAGAATTCTCTGACAAACATTATGAGACAAATAACCTCCAATGATGCTTTTGAGTTCATTTTCTGTTGGAAATCTACTGCTGGGCGTGGGGCCTACCCTAAAGAGTATTTGCTTCCTCAGCAAGACTCCATTAGAGAAAAATATTTTTTTATGTGCAGGTGGATATCAACTGAAGATTGCTTCTGGTTTATAGATGGGGGCTTGTGTTTACTTTTCTTTTTTATTATTATTTATTTATTTATTTATTAAAGATTTCTGTCTCTTCCCCACCACCGCCTCCCCTTTTTCCCCCCTTCCCCAATCAAGTCCCCCTCCCTCATCAGCCCAAAGAGCAATTAGGGTTCTCTGCCCTGTGGGAAGTCTAAGGACCACCCACCTCCATCCAGGTCTAGTAAGGTGAGCATCCAAACTGTCTAGGCTCCCACAAAGCCAATACGTGCAGTAGGATTAAAAACCCATTGCCATTGTTCTTGAGGTCTCAGTAGTCCTCATTGTCCGCTATGTTCAGCGAGACCGGTTTTAACCCAGGCTTTTTCAGACCCATTCGACAAAATTCAACACCCCTTTATGATAAAGGTATTGGAGAGACTAGGGATACAAGGGTCATACCTAAATATAATAAAAGCTATTTACAGCAAGCCGACAGCTAACATTAAATTAAACAGAGAGAAACTCAAAGCCATCCCACTAAAATCAGGATAAAGACAAGGATGTCCACTCTCTCCATACCTCTTCAATATAGTGCTTGAAGTTCTAGCAATAGCAATAAGACAACATAAGGGGATCAAGGGGATTCATATTGGAAAGGAAGAAGTTAAGCTTTCGTTATTTGCAGATGATATGATAGTATACATAAGCGACCCCAAAAACTCTACCGAACAACTCCTACAGCTGATAAACACCTTTAGTAATGTGGCAGGATACAAGATCAACTCCAAAAAGTCAGTTGTGTTTACTTTTCATTTCCAGTCTAGAATGCTATCTGGTACAGACACATGCAGGTCCTGTGCATTCTGCTGTAGTCTGAGTTTGTCATGCTGTGTTTAGAAGGCCTTGTTTCCTTGGAGTCCTCTTTCCCCTCTTGACTTTTATATTCTTTCTGTTTACTCTTCTTTGGGGTTCCCTGAACACTAAGGAGGATGAATTGATCAAGACATCCCATTTAGGATGGAATGTTGCAAGGTTTATCACTATTTGTATATTTTCTGACTGTGGTTCTCTACATTTGTTTTCTTCTGCAACAGGAGGAAGCGTCTCTGATGATGGCTGAGCAAGGCACAGATCTATGGCATAACAAAATGTCATTAGGTGTAGTAACAGGAGGAGTAGGCTATGTTCTGGCTAGCTTATGCCCTATAATAACAACACACAAATTGTATTCTTTTAAACACTGCCTGGCCCATTAGTTCTAGCCTCTTACTGGCTAATTCTCACAGCTTACTTTAACCCATTTCTAATAATGTGTGTAGCCCCACGAGGTGTGGCTTACCAGGAAAGATCTTAACCTGCCTCTTTCTGGAGTGGGAGAATCATGGCGACTGACTGACTTGGCTTCTTTCTCCCAGCATTCCGTTCTGTTTATTCCACCTACATAATTTTCTGTCCTATTAAAAGACCAAGGCAGTCTCTTTATTTAACCAATGAAATTAACACAAAACGGAAGACTCTTCCCCATCAATTAGGAGTTATGGTATTGCTTTGTTCTTTGATCATAATAGTAGTATTTGGTTTTCCCCTAGGTCTCTGACCTATATAGTCTCAGGTTTTTGACTACTTGAGCAGCAAATATTATGTAAGGGTTCCATCTTGTGGAGTGGGCCTTAAATCTAATCAGATAGTGATTAGTTACTTTCACAAGTTTTGTGCCACTATTACAACCATTGTACATCAACAGGTTATTAGTTTGGTGTAGGGGAGACCCAGCCAATCACCTTGCTTGTAGGGTGGGGTCCCGCAAGGATATTTTTTACCATCTGCTGGCAAGAAACGGTCATTACAGGTATAATTTTTCTTTCATAAATAAAAATCAATACAGATTTGATTGAAAATGTCTGAAAATGTTACCATTCAAGACTTTAACAGCCTTTTTGATTATACCATATGGGAGAATTTACAAGAGGTGTCTGTCACCCCACATCTATGGATCTTTCTGGGATTCGTAGTTTTCCTTGGTACTATATGGTTTGATATTAGAAATATGATAAAGTCTTTACGAGACAAATCAAGGATTCTTAAGGCAGAGGTTGAATGCTTTAAAACAATTGAGAATGACAACAATCTTCTCAAGAATCAGTTTGAAGTTCTCCAGGAAAAGAACAGATCTTTGTCTAACATGACTCGATCAACTGAGCAAAATTTAGAAAAGATACAGACTGATGTTAAGGAGAAATTCATTACTATGGAAGAGTGAACATCTGATTTGGATCGCAAGCTTCAGTCCCTTTCTGTAGGAACTGAAATATTAACTGAGAGAATCAAAACTGCTGAATATGACAATTGGATTTTGTCTAAAGCTCATGACAGATTGGTAGACAAATTGTCAATACAAGAAGGCACGGTCATGCCATGAAAATTATGTCCAATGATGAGATGTTATCTCTAATGGACAAACTTCATTCTTTAGAAGCCTCAATGAAGGCTTTATGTGGAAAAAGTCTCTGAAGTAATTATAAAAGTCAAGCTGAGACTTCGTCAACTAGCAGGCATAGACCCAGCAGAAATTATAGTGCCTTTCACTGCTGATGAACTAAAGAAATTATGGGAAGATAATGAACCATGGCAAAGAGCTTGTGCTAATTTTTTCGAGACATTAATAACAACTATCCAAAAAGCAAGAGGCTTAACTTCATAAAGAGAATTTCTTGGATCCTTCCTCGAATCGTCCGTGATGCTCCAATAACCAGAGCTTATACATTTTATACTGATGCCAATAAATCAGGGAAGGCAGGTTACAAATCAGAAGACTTGAGTAAGGTGGAACAAAGTCCTTATGGTTCTGTCCAGAAGGCAGAATTATATGCCATTCTTATGGTGCTAAGGGATTTTAAAGAACCTATTAATATAGTTACTGATTCACAATATGCAGAAAGAGTTATTTTACATAATGAAATTGCTGAATTTATACCTGATGATACAGAACTAACCTCATTGTTTATCCAGGTACAAGATATGATCAGGAACAGGCTTTGCCCTATGTATATAACATACATCCAATCCCATATGGGTCTGCCAGGTCCTCTAGCAAAAGGTAATGCAGAAATTGATCAATTGTTGATTGGTAGTGTGCTACAAGCCTCTGAATTTCATAAAAAATCATGTTAATAGCAAAGGCTTGAAGAAAGAGTTTTCTATTATATGACAACAAGCTAAGGAGATTGTAAAGAAATGCCCTACTTGCTCTTTCTATAACCAAACACCACTGCCTGCAGGGGCTAATCCAAAGTGCACTCAAAGGAATGAAATTTAGCAGATGGATGTGTTCCACTTTGCAGAATTTGGCAAATTAAAATATGTTCATCACAACATTAACACTTATTCAGGCTTTCAATGGGCAACTGCTTTAAGTTCAGAAAAAGCAGATTCAGTAATCACTCATTTATTAGAAGTCATGGCTATCATGAGTATACCTACACAAATAAAGACGGATAATGGTCCTGTTTATGTGTCTAGGAAAATGAAACGTTTTTTTGATTATTACAATATTAAGCATGTTACAGGTATACCATACAATCCTACAGGTCAAGCAGTCATAGAAAGATCAAATCAAACTATAAAGGATATGTTGAACAAACAGAAAGGGGTGGAAAACACCCACAGAAATAGGTTACATAATGCTTTGTTAACCTTGAATTTTCTCAATGCTAATGAGAAGGGAACAACGGCTGCTGAAAGACATTGGATAATGGAAAAGTCTACTGAACTAAATCAACCAATTTATTTCAAGGATGTGCTGACCTCACAATGGAAGCCAGGAGATGTGCTGTGTTGGGGAAAGGGTTTTGCTCTTGTCTCCACAGGTGAGGAAAAATTGTGGATACCATCAAAATTAATAAAGGTTTGGTTTGAAGAAGAGAAGCCACTTGGAAAAGATAAATAACAATTCATTCAAAAGGATGGCGATTATACTGATGGTAAGAAATACAGATAGGTTGTGGGCAGGGTTCTTTCTTATCTCTGCAGGAAAACACTCATATTCAAAGAATTTAAGGGACCTTGAATATTTAATTACTGATGGATGGAAACTAGTTATGACCCACTAAAGAACAACAATAAAACTAAATATGTGCTCTAAGTATTAATTTTTATATGTCTTATTAAACATTTCTTTATAAATATATAGAGCTGGTTTTGGAGTTGGACTATGGCTCAGTCCCTCTTCAATTCTAAGCCTGTTGATAAGAGATATCTCAGAGTTTCTGTCTCAGGTCAGGAGCCATGAAATGGGACAGAATAAGAATAATTATACACTTGATAAACTTTCTTAGGCTTTCTTCATATCTGTGTCTTTCTTTATATATCAGTATATGTCTTTGTTGTTAATGTTTAAATTTCCCATAAAAAGCAACAAGTTTTCTTACAGTAATCTTTGAAGTTTCCAGGTTGAAGTTGGGGCCCCAAGACATCAACTCAATCTGGCTATTATGACATCATGAATTTTTTTTTAGCGCTAAAATTAGACCTGTTTTTTGGTACCAACTGCAAGAGACAATTTCAAATGGTGCACATTTTTGCCACCACTCTGGCTGGACCTTCTCAAAATGCTCAGAGGCTAGTTACAATTTTCTTAGGTCAAAGGTTAATTTGGGAATTTTACCATCATTTCCTTTCATAGGACCCCCTAAGAAGAACTTCGCTCCCATGTCAGCTGGAAGCAATCTTAGAGGACGATGTCCCCTCTCCCAACAGAGTTTGCCCTCAGGGTTAGGGACATCATTTAGTGGTTGATTTAGGGTTGAGGGAATGGGGGAGATATTTTATTGAATTAGGGGTACTTTCAAAAAAAGGGGAAGATTAACTGGTTTGATGGGATGATTGGTATTTGTGAATTACTGTTTTTAGAAAATTGTATTGGTGCTGATTCTTGTATATTGATATATTGAATATTGAATGTGAGTGCTGCTACCTCTAATTTTTGTATGAGTATGCTTATAACTTTGTCTATACTGTATTGATACATTTACCATATTACAGTGTACATCTCTATGTCTGATATTATTTATATAATAACATTGTTTACAGTTGGAGATCATTGTCTTCATATATTGCACAGTTGTTTATTCTCTTAGTCTTCAAGTTAGGTTGGTATTGAGAATTATATGTTTGTCATAATTATTTTTAGGATAATCAGGTTTTTTAGATACATAGATATTATATTTAGTATAGAAGAGCTGTAGAAAATGGCCTTTAATCTAACCTAGAATTCCGTGCCAATGAGACACAATCACTCCTGGTAACACCACTCTACTCCAGAGAGAACGTTGAGCACCAAAGACACTCCACTGGGAGCTTGTCTTCTTGGCAGAACTGGCCTTTGGGTTTAGAAAAGCCCATACCTCAACTACTGACAAAGATACAGAATATCCATAAGTGGATAAAACAGGATTATCTTATCTTGCCAAGACAGGGTAGGATAGTTCTAAGAAAGTTCCTTGTCTTTAATAATGGTATGTCAGTTATGTTAGGCCTTAGCCAAAGATGGTTGACTCAACATTGCAAACGAGACTTTGGGTGATTGCCCGGGTAGTCAGTTGTCTCTGTCATTTGTTGCACATTTTGGATATTTCTCGTTTAAGTAATATTACTTCCCTTCTCAGATCTTTGATGGAGTTAAAGATTAGATAGTTGTAGTTACTCTCTACATTATTTAGACTCTTTGAAATAGAATGTTTAGTTTATTTATTATTTGTTCCTATTGTATATAGTTGTATTTGGTTTGGCTCTGTCTTATTTAGACAAAAAGGAGAGATGTATGGGAGACCCAGCCAATCACCTTGCTTGTAGGGTGGGGTCCCTCGAGGATATTTTTACTTATAAAGATTGCGGGCATTCTCCCCGCCTTCCCTTCTGCTTTCCTTTTCTCCGCTAGAACTTCAGTTTTGTGAGTCTTTCCCTAATTAAAGGTGAATATTTTATTATAATTTTCATCTGCCATTCATTTACACTGCTACAGTTCAGTTTGTGTTTACCTTTTTTCCTTTGGTAGCATACTGCATCATTTGCATAAAATTATTAACAGAAAATTAATCAGAGAAGACATAAATTGATGTTTTGCACATATACATATATGATATCAATGTGTGTGATCACTTCTTTCATTTTCAAGCTTGCTTTTTCACTCTTAGCAGGTACCCTAGTTTTCTCTTTTCCACAATGGGACTTCACCTCTACCCAAATCATCTCAGAAATTCACTTTCTTACTCTTTGAATTCCTACCTAGCCAAATTCAACAATTCCTTATGCATTTACCCTCACAAAAGACACTTCCACTTAGCCTAGAATCATGTTCAAGCTTCATTCATCTTATTTGTAAAACTCTGCTAGTTCTAATGCCCACTTGAGCTTCAACTTTGAATATCCAAGCACCTGCTGACCTGGGTCTGAATACCTCACCAGCACCACAAATTCACTTCTTTGACTATTAGCTTATGTCCTCTGTTTTAAATATACACAGTTTCCAGACACATTTTTCCATCCCAGTAAGTTATACCAATTTAGAAACTTGGAATGATTCTTGATTTATTTCTTCCTGTTATGCCTCACCTTCCAAATAATCACCATTCATGATACCATGTCCTTCAATTTTGCAGTTTGCATAAATGTCCATACTTCTTATATGGCTCTCCTGAGGATTCTGACACATGCTTATGTTTAGAAATCACTTCTTTAAGATTTGGTCCTACACAGTAAATGTTTGTCAATGAAGAGCTCTTTGAAATGTCTGCTATTAGCAGACCCAGTTGAAGGAAACAAAGGCTAAAGTCTCTTTAGGGGCATGGATGTAGGAGTGTTCAATAAAACAATTGGTCAATTTACTTCAATACTCTCTGGAAAATTCTCAGCATTTAAAAATGTTTGTCAGGGATGACTCATATTAATTATAGTCACTTACTTATCATACTTTCTTTTTGACCAAATTAGCACACAAATAAGTAAAATTAGGTATGTTTTATTTTAACATTATAACATGTCGTATTTGATTGTAATACTACTTTTCACATGTGTGCTCAATTTTCACAGTTTGTTATTCATGTACTAAGACCATCTGCTTCCCAATTAAAAAATGAGAAAGACCCTGTGAAAATATTGACCCACTCAACCTAAACACATAAATAGAGCTCCATAGTCTCTTATTCAAATTGAATTCAGTTTAAACAAACTCATATCAATACCTACATCTAATACCAATGGTGGTATTTATACTACAAAATAAATATTCATATTGCTATAAGTTATATTTCAATAGTGGACAAATACCATGTTAATTCAAATCACCACTGTTTGTATATGTATATGTATATGTATATGTATATGTATATGTATATGTATATGTATATGTATATGTATATACATAATTCATACATTGACTATTAGAAGCATACCAATCCATAACTGAGGGCTTTCATCCACTAGCATCAGGCTTCTACTGGGAAACTCAAGGGCACCATTTCAGGTCCAGATTATACTGAGTTCTGTTTCAAATTCAAATATGCTCCTGGAGATTTCTAGCTTATGTCAAAAGAAACTTCTTTTCAGGAAGCTAGAGGCTCTGTCAAGGTACACATGTGAGTGAGAATCAGTTGCTAGCACTTCGGGGAAGGAAAAATCTTATTATGGTTCTGCATTCAATCTAAAACTGTTATTTTAAAGAAGTATTTATATTATTAATGAAGGCAGAACATATATGCATCTTGGGAACTGAATTGTCATGTAATGAAACCATTGCTCAGAATACTGATTAACCCACCAGGTCAGTCAATTCATTCTGCCCACTTTATAATGATAAATAGTTCATGAAGTGTTCTGTCTGGCAGTGGATTTTTTTATTTATGGTGTCTCCCACAATCATAGGGGAAATCCCTTGTCTTGCATATGAAATTGATACTCAATTATATGGTCAGCTGAAGTCCTTTTGCCCATGCCTTGTAGCCAAGTAGTCTTCTTCTGGCATACCAGTTCAGGAGTCAGGTGCAGAGCACACCAGCTAAACTGCATTTGGAAAGAGGCCCTTTGCAAGTGGATCTTCTTGAAGTATAACCCAGATTCACTTCTTAATACTCATGCAGTCATATTTGATTGCATTGTCCTGAACTTAGCCTTATCAAAAACCAGAAAGATGGAAAAGACATTATAAAAGATAGGTATCAAGCATAGAAAGGAGCAACTATCACTCTAGAAGCTCAAATATTTTGTGAATGTTTCTCCTTCATTTGATTCTTAACCTTAAGAACATGTGTCAAGGACCTTCTCTAAAACTTGATGGAAGCTGGAACTTTCTTCTCTAGCAATATGCTCATATGTAGATATACATGATGTTTCCTATCCAACTTTGGTAAGTTTATTAATCTCTAATGTTGTATCTACTTAGCATAAGGTCAAAGGTCACCAGTAATCATAACTACCTATGATTTATATGATACTTATCTAAGGATTACTTAGTTTAAACATCTAATATATTTTATGATTTCTAAGTTTGAGGCTAGAGAGATGCCTCAGCAGTAAAGAGCACTGCCTGCTCTTCTGAAGGTCCTGAGTTCAATTCCCAGAATCTACATGGTGGCTCACAACCATTTGCAATGAGATCTGGTAGTGCCCTCTTGAGGAAGAGACCTGCTCAGTCATCCTCATCTACTTAGATTATGAAATCTGATGTGGACAAGTTAAACAGAACCACTATATATGGGCTGCCCATGCATGCTTCAGCACTGGTAGGGCATAAATTTCATCCATTTCAAGTTTTTTCTGGGGCTTTTTGTGGTCTAGTTCTTTTCAGGAAGGATCTCTATCTCCCCAGGCTTCAATCTCTCTCTTTCTTTTTCTTTCTTGACAAACAATTACAAAAATCTCTTCCCAGAAACACACACTGTGTGTGCATATATTTCTATGTCTCCCCTGTCATTCTAGAGACTCCTGTACCAGTGGTCAAGCAACAAATCAAAGATAATAACCTTTAGCTTAGAGGGAATCATATCAATATGAACAATGTAGTTTCAGACATTTGATGTTTTCACATTAGCTTTAAGTCAATTTCACTTTGAGTTTTTGAGTATCTAGAAAATCTTGTCTTGGATCTTCTTGGCTTCTAACTTCATTACAGAAATTTTATGATGCTCCCATTGCTGAGAAGTCTCGCTATTCACATAGATAGACCTACAGATACCTGAAAAGTCAATTTTGTTCTCTAAAACACTGTCTGCCACAGTTCTCCAGAGTACTGTTCATCATTAGAAACACAGACATTGTTCCACTGTGCTCAACTGGGAGCTAAATTTACTTTTCATTGCCTTCTTCAATCCCAAATCCTTGATTTTTGTGCTACTTTTGCCACAGTAGGATTCAGAAGAGCCTTGTCACGAAATCTGTCTATTGCCTTTAATTAATTTTAACTTTCCAAGAGACTCATGTCCTATCAATATCTAAACATAAAATTCCCAATCTGCCTGTACCTAGTCTATAAAGTGAATTGGTTTCTGATTTTCAGAATTTTATTTATTTATTTATTTATTTATTTATTTATTTATTTATTTATTAGGTGGTTTTGTGTATTCATGTAAGCACATGTGTCACACACCATGCACCTTAGATGTGCAGTTCCTTCATGTGGGAAGTGGAATGCTAAAAGTAAAAGAGCACAAACACTGTAGACAACAGGAAAAATGTCAAACTTTACTCAGGTGTCTTACATTAAGCTTTTTAAGCTTTCTAAGTCTTAATTAATAATCTGTAAAATGGGCAGATTGATTTAAGGATATAAAAGAAATATTTTATAAAACAACTTTATTATATCTTTCAGCATAAACCTGATTTCTGAACAACCAAATGGAAAACATGGAAGCGGAAAAGAATTAGGTTAAAGAGCATTGTAAGTAAGTACTGGTGAGCACTAATGTGAATGCCTTTCTCACTGATGGTATTCATTCCTAAGGCTAAAAGCACATTTCTCAGAGGTTTACATGGTGAGTAGGTAATGGCTACTGCTGTCATCCCTGATACTCTATTTGAAATCAATATGGTTTAGACAAAGTGAAAAGGCCACAGGCTAAGAGGTGGCATTTTCTCTTGTAATCTAAGTTCTTGCCCTTTTATGCCTCAAACAGTGGCAGCAATGTGTCATTCTCCAACTTTCCCCATCTGTCAATAGAGCTAATACCACCTGCTCAATTTCTCTGACGGGATTAAATTGACTTTAATGATTACGGGAAAAAGAAAAGCATTTTAAGAAGGGCAGTGAGATAAAGGGGGAGAGAAAGGAAATGTGAACCAAGATGAGATATAAAAGAAAGTAGTTAAGGACAGAAGAATCTCCTCATCAATATCCCCAGGGACACTGGTCACTAATTCAACTGGGATCAACCCTGGGGACATATTTGCTCTAAGTGAATTCCCAGAAAACAAAGGAGTTTGATGTGAACCAGATGAGCAGAAAATGAATTTAGTTTTGAGGGTGTGATAGGAGAAAAGACAGCAGAAATAATGTGAGAATTATTCTGCCTAGGAAGTTCAGGGAAAGAAAATCTTTGCTTTCTCGAGGAATCTAATCATAGATGTGAGAGAGGTTTCAACCACTAGACAAATACTGTGACAAGCAAGGGGAGTATGATTTGGATTTGAGATCTGGACTGTCAGATCCTATGTGAGAAGGAGACTTTGCTTCAGTTCAGTTGAAGGATATTTTCACCTTGATCATTCACTATGCCTCAGGCCTCAGGCTATCTGTTACGCAAAATTTCAGCCACCTGAAAGCTTCACACTGTGCATCTACTAAGATATCAGAGTGCATAGCCCGGAACATACTGAAGAGTGTATGATACAATCTCATTAAATCCCACAGTGCCCTTAAGGATTACTTGCTGTTGCCACATTCATTTAACACAGATGAGCCATGAGTTGGACCTAAGATCCATATCTCTGTCAGAATGATTGACGTCTGCATGGAGTATCTCCCTGATGCCAAGCTATGCACCTTTCAGCTAACTTTCCTGTGTGAGAGGTGAGTTGCTTTCACAGAGAGGGGCCACAGATAAGTAGCAAACACAGGTAAGCAACAACAATGTCAGAGACACGAGAAAGAAGTGGGGCTTTATATTCTGGAGTACAAGAAACAAATTAACGAAAAGAGAAAGATGCTATAAGGAGTCATGGAGGGCCAAACAAAGTAAAGGATAGGAAGGATAGCTGAATGCTTTCTCTTTTAGAAGATAAAGTATCTACAAAAGACAGTGATATGGGTATTTTAGCCCATTGTCTATTGCAAGTATATGCAGATAAACTAGAGTTCAGGTAATTTATTAGGAATCCACTAAACTGCATTTGGGAACAGGATATGGGATCTAGATTTGGTCTAGAGGTGGGAGGTGACATGGGTGACTGGTGTGGAAAAGGGAGGGAAGCAGGGATTTTGGACTGATGATTCTGCTTAAAGGTCCAGGGGTCAAATCAGAGTTCCATCGTAGTGCAGGTTTGTATGTTAATGAACAGAGAATGAAATGGTGGCTTCCTTGGCTGTGATGCCATCACTTGCTCTGGCTCTTTCAGGAAGCTGAGAACTTGAATGGGGCTTGTGGGCAGCATGCTGCATGGCTGCATGTTACTTGGTGGCAACATGGGCCAACTGGTTACCAGAGTTGAGGTGATTAGCGTGGTTCCTACCTGGGAAGTCTCAGAGGCAGTGAATAGTCTTCCACCATGTTGGAATGGGCAGAGCAAGCAGGCAGGGCCAGGTTGGTCCTAGTCATGCCTGCTTAGGGTTTTTTAAAAGGCACTTCTAGTCAGGAAATAGTTACAGATATACAGTAAAGACAAATTCAGATGGAAAAGACCTCTAAATGGGTCATACTGTTGGATAAATATATGTAGGCTTGGGAGAGAGAAGAAAAAGAGTATAGAAATTTACAAAAAGAAGTAAATCATTTCAAAAAATAGGGAGAGCCTTGGACCTTCCACAAACAAGGTGCCTTACCCTCTTTGAGGAATGGATGGGGGTTATATGGGGAAGTAAGTGGAGGAAATTGGAGGAAGGAACGGGGATTGGTATGTAAGATGAGAAAAAGATTTTTCTTTTTTTAAAATTAGAATAAAAAATAATACTCATGCCCTGTGTGTGTATCCGTGTCTGCGTGTGCATGTATATCACTCCTCTGGTTATCCATTTATCATTTGATTGACATTTGGATTGTCTCCACTCTTTGGAGAAATGGGAAAATTTTCCAAAGTGGCTACACCATTTTTTTTGTTCTTCCTGCCAGCAGCATAGCTCTAGCTGTGCATATGTAGTAGCATTTGGATTATTTAATCCTTTATAGCTTCTTATTTTGGGTAGTTGATCTTTCATCTTATAAAAAGAATTTTGGAGGGTTAAGGATGTACTGTGGTAGTATGATTGTCTATCATGAAAAGATTCATAAATTTGATCTCCAGAATCAAAGTTTTTCTTCATGACTAAGTAAAAATAGAAAATAAATTTGGAAATTAAAGGTTTCTATCTCCGAAGGTCTGTCTCTCTGAGATCTGAACAACACCTTAAGTTCAGTAGGTACCATATTTGAAAACCTGTTCTGTGAAAAACTGAAAATCAGTGATTTTTATGGCTGAAGATATTAAAGAGTATCTTAGGACATTATCAGCTAGAAGAATAAAATACACTATTGATTGCTTTAAAAAAATCTTTACTCCACACACTCACACCTGCACATGAGATTAAGAAGATGCAATGCAATATGACCCATATAATTAAGAGAAAAGTATTTAAAGGGTTATTTGATAAAGAGAAATATCAACACGTAGTGTTTGCTGCATGGAGGAGAATATGCCAGTGTTAAAAGAAGCAAGGAATGTTGAAGGAGCTGTGGGTTACATACCTGCCACCCAGCTCCTGGCATCCTGGCTAGCTTATGCCCTGAAATAATTACACAGAAATTGTATTCCATTGTTGTAATAGGTCAAGACCCCATAAATTCACTGCAATATTGGCTACATATGGCCTTAGTTTTCCTATTTGTCCTTCTGGCCCTATGCATTCAACCCATCTCGTGCTCTGCCTTACTTGAGATAGGGTTCCAATTCCCAGGAACTGAACATTTACATCCTGAAGAGGCCAATATGGATGCCAAGATTCTGGGGTAATGATACTTACATCAGCACCTGTGTCCAGCAGGCCAGTAATAAAAATGCCATTTACACACACTCTTAGCTTTGGTCTTTGATCACTTATAGAAGTTTGCCAAAACACACGGAACTCATCCTTCTGATTATTATTGCTTGTAACAGTAGGCATGGGGCTTCCTAATTGTCCTGACAAGGCACATTCTCTGCAGTAACTGGAAATGACTGAACCATATTTGCCATGGGGGCCTGTGAGGATCCCCTCTCGCATTTCCCATCTGTAACAGGTTGCCTTGGCTATCTCTTGTATACCTGAATTCAGTCGTCTAGTGTCTGCCTTTCCCACATCTTCTACATAAACATGAAGGCAGAGTCTTCCTATTTCTGTTATTTCTAGAAGATGCATTATTATTATTTCTGAAAATCCATTGTCTACAATTCCTTTTCATATGACCCATTTTGCCACAATTGAAACATTTGGTATTCTGGTGTCTTCTGTTACCATTGGAAATTGCTTCTTCTACCCATGCTTCAGTGCCATAGTCAAATGTATCAACATTCAGTGTATGCAAGACCCATTCTTCCAAGGGCACTGATCTGAGCATTAAAGGCCCCAAGATCCTTTTGCATTCCACATTTGCATTTTCATAAGCCAAAGACTCAATCATTATATGTCTTGCTTCTGGGTCAGATATCCCTATTTGTGCAGCTTTAGTTATTCTTTGTAAAAAGTCACTAAAGGGTTCTCTGACCCTGTTTAACTCTGACATATGATTCCATTCTCTGTCCTGGGTCTTGCACCCTGCCCCAAGCCCTTAAGGCTGCTGTAGTACATATGGAGAGTGTGTGTTCTTCATAATTAGCTTGTCCCTGAGGGTCAGAGAAGAGCCCTTCACCTAGAATTTTATCTAGGGAAATGTCGATTCCCTTCACTCTTTCCTGCTGTTCTAAGAGTCTAGCCTCTTGCCTGAATAAACATTTCCAGTTCAATTGCAGTCCACTCTCAAGTACTGCAGAGGCTAACTGAAGCCAGTCAAAGGGCATGGCCCTGTTTGCTGCAGCCCATGATTTTAACATCTCTTTAACAAAGGAGGCGTGCATCCCAAAAGTCATAACAGCCTGTTTAATTTCTTTGAGATCATTCATACGGACAGGCTTCCATGTATCTTCCTTGATGACCCTAGGGTTTCTGGAACCAATCACTTTCTCTGTTGTTATTACTGGAAAGGCAGGTAGAGCTGTAGGTAGAGCTTTGTGGAAATTGTCCCGGAGAGATTTACCCACAGATGTAGTTAAAATTTGCTTTTCTACCCTTTGCTCTTCTCATCAGAATTTAGAAATTCCTCAATCTTTTCAATTCTATTCACCATTGCCTTCTGCAATGTCTGACTCTCCTATCCAGAATTATGTTCCAAAACCTTCATTGAGGATTCTAAAGTATGAAGTTTGTCTGATGTGGGAGTGTCATATATTAATCTGTTGATTTCATTGGTTAAGTAATAAACACACTGCTTGGCCTCATAGGTTAAAGTATTGGTGGGAGGAGTACACAGAACAGAATTCTGGGAAAAAGAAGCTGAGTCAGAGAGTTGCCATGATTCTCCTGCTCCAGACAGACGCAGGTTAAGATCTTCACTGGTAAGCCAGCTCGTGGGCTACACAGAATATTAGAAATGGGTTAGAACAATATGTAAGAGCTAGCCAATAAGAAGCTGGAACTAGCCGGGCCAGGCAGTGTTTGAAAGAATACAGTTTCCGTGTAATTATTTCAGGCATAAGCTAGCTATGTGGGCAGCCGGGTGCCTGGGACGCAGCCCCGCCACTCCTATCTCAACATTTGTCCATTAGAGATAACATCTCATCTTTGGACATAATTTTTATGGCAAAAACTGTGCCTTCTTATATTGACAATCTTTCCACCAATCTGTCATAAGCTTTAGACAAAATTTGATTGTCACATTCAGCAGTTTTGATTCTCTCAGTTAATATTTCAGTTCCTACAGAAAGGGACTGAAACGATCCAAATCAGCTGTTCCCTCTTCCATAGTAATGCATTTCTCCTTAATATCAGCTGTTAATGTTTTAATTCCTACAGAAAGGGACTGAAGCTTCCGATCCAAATCAGCTGTTCCCTCTTTCATAGTAATGAATTTCTCCTTAACATCAGCCTGTACCTTTTCTAAATTTTGCTCAGTTGATCGAGTCATGTTAAACAAAGATCTGTTCTCTTCCTGGAGAACTTCAAACTGATTCTTGAGAAGATTGTTGTCATTCTCAATTGTCTTTAAGCATTCAACCTCTGGTTTAAGAATCCTGGATTTGTCTCGTAAAGACTTTATCATATTTCTATTATCAAACCATATAGTACCAAGGAAAACTACGAATCCCAGAAAGATCCATAGATGTGGGGTGACGGACACCTCTTTTAAAATCTCCCATATGGTACAATCAAAAAGACTGTTAAAGTCTTGAATAGTAACATTTTCAGACATTTTCAATCAAATCTGTTTTGATTTTTATTTATGAAAGAAAATTTTTACCTGTAATGACCGTTTCTTGCCAGCAGATGGTTGTGGTGGCAAAGTGTACCTGAGTCCACTTGGCAGGAGTCAGAGCCAGTCTGAAAAGTCTACTCAAAACCCCAAACTGAAAGTTAACTGTAAGCAGTATGGGGGAGGGCCCGGAAGCCTGGCAGAGCCAAGGCTGAACTCAGCCACCAGTGGGGAGGGCATGCAGAGTAGTCACGTGCTCAGAGTGGTGTTGTGTACTGATACTGCTAGGTGCTTAGGGTGGGGGGTGAATACAGAGGCACTTGCACCACTGTTACTAGATCCGAGCAAGTCTGGCGGGCAGGGCGGGGCCGCACAGACTCAGGTGGGGCCAAGTCAGCTATCCCCAGGGCTGCACTCTGTTTTGTATGGTTGGCGGGCCCAGTGGGGTGGCTGATCTGCCAAGCTGCGACTGTACTGTGGCCTGGGCCTAGTCACCGATGAATGTGCAGCTCACAAAAAATAATAACATTGTTAAGCCATGAACAGTAGGACCCTCACCAAAGCCTTACTATTGCTGACACATTGATCTCAGGTTTTCAGACTCTAGAAGTGTGAAAAATAAGTTTATCTCATTCAAAGTACCCAATATCTGATATATTCTATCTTGGCAGCCCAAGAGGACAAATAAAATTATTAATTAGCACCCAATATAACTTTTTATATATTCACCAAACAATTTTAGAAGCCATGTTGTCTGGGTCTGGTGCCTTGATTCTTAAACCTTCATATTTCTGCTTTGCTGGGTTTATTCAGGTAACTTACTGCTTCAGATTTCCTAAAGAGTTTTGTTAACTTTTTTAATGTTTATTATCATTAAATTATCTGTGTGGTTGTTGGTATGCACAGTTGTGCCTACACATGTATGTTATCTGCATGTGTGTGATGATCAGTGATCAACATTGGATGTATTTTTCAACCATTATTAGCCTTATTTTTACTACTTTTTTACACTTTACATTTTAACATTATAACATAATTATATCATTTTCCCTTCTATTTTCTTCCTCCAAACCCTGCTATATACATTTTCTTGCTTGTTAGAATCCATATATAGTTACTGTTATCATAAAAACACCTTGACCAAATTAAAATTGTGGAGGAAAGGGTTTGTTTGGTTTAAACTTCTACAATGCTTTTCACCTTTGAACATAGTCAGAACAGGAACTCAAACAGGTCAGAAGCCTTGGGGAGCTGATAAAGAGGCCATAGAGGGGTGCTGCTTGCTGGATAGCCCCTCTTTGCTTGCTCAGCCTGATTTCTTATAGAAACGAGGACCACCAGCCAAGGGATGGAACTACCTACCACAGTCCGGTCCCTTCCCTGTAAATCACTAATTAAGAAAATGCCCTACAGCCAAATCTTATGCACACATTTTTTTTAAATTAATATTTCCTCATTCAGATAACTGTAGCATGTGTTAAGTCGACATAACACTAGACAACACACACACACACACACACAAACATCCTGTATAATGTTAATTGTATTTGTTTTCAGGGTTGGCCATTTGGTATTAGATAAGCAACTGGTTTCTTCCCTGGACAAAATTTTTTGTCCCATTCTCAGGATTGATTAATTGCCTGTAGTTTGTTGTGTGGGGTTGAAGTCTCATAATATTTTCCCTGTACACTTTTATATAGTAGTTCAATAAGATACAAGGGCTTATTACCATTTCATCTATCTGTTGAAGTTTGCTTTGTTACTGAGTATGTGGTCAATTTTGAGAATGTTCCATGTGGTGCTGATAAGGTATATCCTTTTGTGTTTGGATGGAAAGTTCTATACATGTCTGTTAAACCCATGTGAGCCATAACTTCTATCAGTTTCTTTATTTCTCTGTTAAGTTTCTGTCTAGTAGTCCTGTCCTGTGGTGATAGTGGGGTGTTGAAGTCTCCTGCTGTTAGTGTGTGGTGTTTGATGTGTGCTTTGAGCTTTAGTAATGTTTCTTTTACAAATGTGGGTGCCCTTGTATATGGGGCATAGATGTTCAGAATTGAGATTTCATCTTGATGGATTTTTTTGTAATGAATATTAAGTATCCTTCTTTATCTCTTTTGAATAATTTTAGTTTGAAATCTATTTTGTTAAATAATAGGATAGCTACACCAGCTTATTTCTTAGATCTATTTGATTGGAGAATCTTTTCGCAGTCCTTTTCTCTGAGGTAATGTCTGTCTTTGAAGTTGAGGTGTGATTCTTGTATGAAGCAGAAGAATTGATTCTGTTTTCATATCCATTCTGTTAGTATGTATCTTTTTGTAGGTGAATTGAGACCACTGATTTTAAGAGATATTAATGACCAGTGATTGTTTGAACTGTTATTTTTGGTTTTGTTGTAGTATTGTGTGAATGTTTTCCTTCTTTGGGTTTTGCTGGTATGGGGTTATCTATTGCCTGTATCTTTGTGGGTGTCACTAGCACCAGGGGTTGGAGTTTTCCTTCTAGTACTTTCTATAGGGTTGGCTTTGTTGATAGGTATTTTTTTTTAAATCTGGCTTTGTCATGGAATATCTTGCTTTCTCCATCTATGGTGATCGAAAGCTTTGCTAGGTTTGGTAGTCTGAACAGGCATCTTTTGTCTCTTAGTGTCTGCAGAATATCTATCCAGGACTTTCTGGTTTTCAGAGTTTCCACTGAGAAATCATGTGTAATTCAGATAGGTCTGACTTTATATGTGACTCTTCCCTTTTTCCTTTGTAGCTCTTAATATTCTTTCTTTATTTTGTATGTTTAGTCTTTTGATTATTATGTGGTGAAAGCATTTTTTAATCCTTTCAAAAATTTGGTATTCTGTAAGCTCCTTGTACTTTCATTGCCATGTCCTCCTTTTGGTTGGGAAAGTTTTCTTCTATGATTTTGTTGAAGATATTTTCTGTGTTTTTAAGCTGGACTTATTCTCCTTCTATCTCTGTTATTCTTAGGTTTGGGTTTTTCATGTTGCCCCATATTCCCTGAATATTTTGTGTTAAGAGTTTGCTGGATTTAATATTTTATTTGACCAATGAGTCTATTTCCACTATTTTATCTTCAACTCCTGAGATTCTCTCTTCCATCTCTTGTATCTGTTGGTTATGCGTACATCTGTAGTTCCTGATAATTTATACAGATTTTCTATTTTCACAATCCCTTCAGTTTGTATTTATTTTATATATTTCTTTATTGTTTCTATTTCAGTTTTCAAGTCTTGAACCATTTCTTTTACCTTTTCAATTTTCCCCCCTTGGCTTTTGTTGCTTTCTTTAAAGGATGTGTTGATTTCTTTCCACTTTTTTTCTTTTCCTCTACTTCTTTAAGGTATTTTTCATTTCCTCTCTAATAGTCTCCATAATCTTCATAAAGTTATATTTAAGGTCATTTTCTTCTGCTTCATCTGCATTGGGATTTTTCAGGTCTTGTTGATGTAGAATGACTAGTTTCTGTTGATGCCATATTGCCCTTTATGTTGTTGAATGTGTTCTTACACTGCCATCAGCCCATCTCTTCTTCCAGTGGGTGCAGGTGGGTTCTGTACTTCAGGGAGTCCCTCTTCCACCAGCTGGTATAGGTGAAGCCTGTGGTTTACCAGGTACAGATGGTTCCGTGCCTCTGGTGGATGTTGGTATGACTCTATAGTTCCTACAGGTATAGTCAAGGTCAAGAATATGGTGGTCACAATGCATTGGAGGTAGTGGGAGTGTGGGGAGGCTGCTTCTAGGTCTCCTCATCTCTGGTGGGTGAGGATGGGGCATGGGATGTACCTCCAGTAAATATAGTCTAGAGAGTAGAGCAATCTAGCCAAAAAGTGAGATACTCTCCTCTCTAGGTGGGGAGTGAGGGCTACATTAGAGTCTTAAAGATCAAAACAGTTTGTAGGTTGATTGCATATATGTGTCAGAATATTATCCCATATACCATATTTGAAGGTTGGAACTCTCAAGTGCTTAACCAAATTGACGTCATATTGGCAATGATGCTATGGTATACCCATGGTTAGAAAGTAAAGAAATACTGGAAAGTTAGCAATTTGACTCCTTAACCAGCTATTTAAAATAATTAAGACAATTTTTTGAAACACCATGTTCAAAAGTAACAGGATAATGTGGGGAAAGAACACTGGTTTCAAAATCCAAGGCAACATTCTTATTAGTATGTCACTGTCAGGAGATGTAGCATAATATCCTTTTTAAGCCTAAATGGACATGACCATATCAGTGTAGAAGCAATCCTGCATTGCCCCAAAGGAACAGACCATTCAAATGGCATAGACAGTACTCTTGTACCAGTATTACACAATCTAGTCCTTTAGCTAGTGAAACTATGGCTGAATTTTCCATTTTACCAATTTATTAGGAATTTAATGTTATTGACTATTCCTCTCCATCAACAATATTTCATAACTGTCACCTTCTTTATGAGTTGCTGATTCTTTACCAACCACCCTTAGATGAACTCCAGTCTTTGCCATTCTTATAAGTTTTGCCATGATCCTACAAACTTCTATATCATTGGAAATTTTAGCATGAGAAAAATGATGTGTTGGAAAGATGAATGTAATTTGGTAAAAACTTTATAAGACAAAAAAAATAGTGTGATAATACTAAGTTCCTAGTCTCTTAACTCAAGATAGAAAAGACTATATGTTCCTACCTTATAGTTCAAATGGTGAACAGGAAGAGACAATAATGATCTGAAACTATTGATTGCAGGAAGAATGGTGTCCAGAATGAGAGGTGGAGCTCCATTAGCATTATCCTTCTTTCTGCTGCAATTTTTTTATGAGTCAGAGGCACTGAAAGCACAGTTGTAAGTCTCCAAGATTCCCTGTGTGAAGGAGTTCTTGATAAAATCCTGAACTCCTACACAGAGCAGGGAAATGACTAACTAATTATCACAGAGTCACTACACTCAGTGAGGTCAAGAAAAAAACAATCACATCAAATGCCAAGTGATGTTAAGTATTGGACAGCCTTCCATATTTCAAAGACTGCATTTACCACAATTTGTGCTTTCTATTTTTCTACCAAACTAACTTGCAGATGTTCCTTTTATATTAGTTTCTTGTTGGCCCAGCTTTTAGTATTTGTAATAACAATTGTTTAATTGGCACTGACTTAATGTCACTTTGTACATTGGACAGCTTTTTTTGGAAGAAAACAGTTATACTGAAAGGAACTGTATTTCAAATGAGAGAAAGCAAGCCGATAGTGAGAGAGTGGGAAAGAAACATATTTTTATTGATTAGTGAACAAATAACCAGAGGACACATCAGGACCACACATCTTTGTAAAAATATATGCTTTCAATTTTATAGGAGGAGAAAGGTGAAAAGCTGAAACTTCCCTGTGCTCTGGACCAAAGCAAGGGAACTAAATATGAAGTACCAGCCTCTGCTAAAGTACCAATTGTTCTGCAATTACTTCAAAGACCTTTGGAGAAAATCCCAAGGAACACATTATCTAAACAAGCAAAATATTAAAAAGGATAATGCTAACTATTAAATTGTGATCATTTTACTCAATTGTATGGCCTACTAATAACTAAACTTTTCTTTCTGTTTCTTCTATTACACTCTTATTTTAAAATTAAATCCTTTATTTACTTTCCTTTTTACAATGAAAATCATAATTATACCGGCACAATTATCTTTCAGATAATGAACATGACTTACTATCTGTTTATGAGCACCAAACTTAATTTATCAAAGTATCAAGACATTAAAACATGACTTTCTTAAAAATTTTCAATTGTAAATGAGTAAACAATTTTCCAGACAGATACAGCACTATGGATTCCAGTAAATCATCTTTATGTCAATCATATATTTAGAAGTGATACTAGGAACATGTGCAATAATATGTGAAATATATTAAATTATGAATGTTAAGTCTGTCTTTCTAAGTGTTTTCAGCATCATAATTCTTAGAGAAATCCTTAATCATCCAGATCAAGCTATTGAATGAATGTATCCCATGATGCTTTTCAGAAATAAAAGAAAAGCATTCCCTTTATAGGCACCAGGAGAGTCCCATTGGATTTTAAAGCCATCAGACTACATTTCAAAGCTGTAGCAAACTGGGTCAACACTATGCCTTCTTCATGTCCATATCTCCAGGGCACAGCAAGGTGCATAGCATGTGAATGTCTGTGATATAATACTAAACCTTTACAGTTTTACTTTCCAACATCCCTAAGATGAGTGCATTTGAAGTGGAGAGTTCATTTTACAGAAAAATACTCTGCTAAGTTAGTAGAATATTATTATAAGTACAAAAGCATAGCTAGTTTCCAGTAATTTATGGAATATCAACCAAGGAATATTGTCTCGCTCTTGTCTTTGTCTGTCTAGCTGAAGCATATGTTACACCATGCCACAATCATCTGGTCCAGTCACTTAAATATACGGGAAGCTATATGGTCACTTACACAGACTATACCATAAAACTTAAGCTGAAATGTGCCTTAGAGTCCAATATTTAAGAGAATGTATCAGCTTCTCTAAGAACATTTTATTTCATAGAGTCACCAAGACAGATTTATATTAAACTGCAACAGAGAATGACTTAAAAGTACAATGATTGCTCTTCATTGTACTTTTGTCAGCAGAGATGTGCAGTTGAGAGAGAGAGACAGAAAGAAAGAAAGAAAGAAAGAAAGAAAGAAAGAAAGAAAGAAAGAAAGAAATATAGACAAAGAGAGGGAAGGAGGGAGGGAGAAAAAAGAGGAGAGAGATAGTTTTTAACATTTTAACAAGCTGAAAGGAACAGTTCAACATGGATAACGTTTTTAAATTTCAACCTTATTTCACACAATCCAAAGAGTGCAACATTAAATAGTTGTAGCTCATTGTAATTCTAATAAGGGTTCTATGTTTTTAAAAAGCCTATGTTAGACGTTTTAATTTATATTTAGGAATATATGTGTACAGACATATACATATATTTGTTGAAATAGGAGCGGTGGGGCTGCGTCCCCAGCACCCAAGCCACCTGCTAGCTTATGCCCGAAATAACAACACACAAACTGTATTCATTTAGAGACTACTTGGCCCATTTCTATCTAGCCTCTTCTAGGCTAATTCTCACATATTAATTTAGCCCATTTCTAATAATGTGTGTAAGCACCCCAAGGTATGCTTACCGGGAAGATTCTAGCCTACGTCCATCCTGGGTCTGAGCTTCATGCATCTGCCTCAGAGCGCAGAGCTATCGCTTCTACCCAGGAGAGCTGAGCATGGCATCTCTGCTCCAGAGAGCAGAGCTGTCGGGTCTGAGCTCACTTCCTCTTCCTCCCAGCATCCTATTCTGTTTACTCCTCCTACCTATGTTTTAACCTATCAGGGCCAGCCAAGCAGTTTCTTTATTGCTAAACCAATGAAATCAACAGATTGATATATGACACTCCCACATCATATATGTATTTAATAAAAGTTAATAACAAAAGAGGCCATGATCTGGAAGGAAAATCAGGAGAGGTATATGGGATGGTTTGGACTAAGGAAAAGGAAGGGGAAATATTACAGTTATATTATAATCTTTAAAAAGTTGAAAAATGAAAGTTAACATCAATCATTACTTGATTGGCATGAATATATCCATCATTTAGTAAAGATCTTTACTGTAGAGCAATCCCTGAACAATTTACTCTTCAGGGAAAATCGGTTTCAAAGATAACTTTGGCTCCTGTCCTTTGACAGCATTTCATTCTCAGCTCAAAGTCATCCAAATTCGTGCACAAAGATTGAGATTTTCAGGAGAACAATACATAAAATGTATTCTTTCTAGAAAACTCTCTTCTCTCTGCTGGGAAAAGATGAACAATGAGGTTACTGCTATAGAGGGTGAGCTATCTCCTGCCTTCTAGTCAGGATTCAAACTTTGATGCCCTTAGGTATGAAAACTTGTAAGTTACAGTGAGCCTTAAAGATGGGCAGGATGAGAAATTTAAATATTACTCAGGGGGTGGAATGACATAAATGTCTACTCTTAATACAGATTCACAGTGGAAAATACGGAATTATAATCCTATTAAAGAATACAAAAATAGTTTGAATTCTTTCCATAATAATATTAAACTGTACATTTGGTATAATATGGGAATTAGGAAACAGGGTTTTGGAGTTTTCTGCCTGAGTTGAAATCTTTGCTCTAAATGTAAAAGCTGAAACTATTCTACTTTACAGTTACTTCTATTTCTACACTGAAAAAAAAGAGAAGTATTTACTAAAGAACATTTACCACTTTACAAGAAAAGTAAACTGAGTTAACATGTATAAATACCTGGAACTGTATCCAACATAGAATAAATACATACGGTTTGCTACTATCATCTCCAGTGTTGTTTGATCCCGCTCATTGACCTAGCCATCCATGTATTGTTCCTACTGGCCCTTTCTGTTCACAGGATCCTTGCCATTTCTTCATGAACTGCATATGCATTTTCTTTAGCACTCACTGTCCTCTAGTGTGCTGTATACACTGATAACTGGGAATCCAGAGTTACAAAAATAATTCCTACAAGATCCTTGTGTTTAAGAAGTATCCTTTAATGTTATCCCTTGCCATTATCCTATCCTTGCCTAGACAAGTATCCCAACCTGTAAATTTTAATGTGTGTGGGTACATGCAGATACCTCATGAGTCCCATTAATTTCCCATCAGGGATGTTTCCTGGCTTTCCTTCAATACCACTTCACTACAGTCAACAAAAATCTACCCATAAAATGTGTAACATCACTACCTTCCTACAAGGTCTTAGCTTCGGAGATACACAAAATAAAACAAATTCCTGTCCAAGGACCTTATATTTTAATAGAGGAATAAAGATGATTTTTTTTCTAATATTCAAAAGCAAGCTACTCTAATGGAAACAGACCATAAAAAGGGGCTGGTGAATGTGGTTATATTTAAACAGAGTGAACAGGATTGATCTCACAGTGACAGTGATGTGAGTGAAGAGATACAGCATGTAGCACTAATGACAGCTAGGTGAAAAGGGTAAGGGACTTAGGTGGAAAGAACAGCCAATGTTAAGGCCATGAAGAGCAGAATGGTGCATGCCAGAAACAGACAGTTTTGAGTAGGAAGAGTAGGTAGGGGTGGGCAAGCAGTGACATAAATGTCTTTAGACATAAGGATTAGCTGGGGATGCTGAAGATTTTTATTCTAAGGGGGTTAAGCAAGAGGGATTCAACTCAGAATCACATATTTTCCAGTTTTAATTGCTAGGAATTGTGTAGAATCATGGGTTTTTCTTGGTCTTTTATAGACATGTTTACAACCTACTTTGTTGCAATCAAACCTTCTCTGTACACTCTTGTATCCTCCTCTGTTCTATTTTAGGTCCCCTTTGCCTTCCCTAGTAGTCCTTCTCCAAAATTACTGACGCACATTTTATCAAGAACTCTATGGAAATACAAAATGAGAGAAAATAGGAGCAATGAAATCATAAAAGAGCAAAATATGAGAGCAAATATATAGTAATATATGTGAGAGCTAATGGTGGCAGAATGGGCCAGGCTAGTAGAAGCAGAACGTGGATTGACAGACTAGGAAGTATATTAAAAAAAACAGGTGTTGCTAATATTCTGGACATGGTGAAAGAGAAGAGGTATCAGAATGATCAGAATGGATGAGATCTGAGTGACAAGGTGCAGCATGTAAGTACGTGAGAAATAAGAATGACCCAATGGAACTTGAGTAGAGAAGATTAGGTTTTCCATTTAGAATCTACTGCACTAGAAAGGCTTGTCACCACCCAAGCAAATGCACTAGGTACTAGGAAAGAGAGACAAGTCTAGAGTTGAAGAATCTACATTGAAAATGTACATGCTTTAAGGGCATAGTTAAAACCATAACAGCATAAGGGACTAAGTGTAGACAGACTTCCAGTTTTGATTGTTCTCCTTCAGGTACTATGATGGAAAGAAACCTACCCCTCAGTTTCAACCCACAGATTAAGCAATGTGGTGCAGGTACAGTGGGAAAATATGCTAGACTTGATTTTGTGCCAAAGATCAAGTGCTTTCAAATCTGTAACATGAAGGGGCCTGCTTTGTTGGGGTTTCTATCCTGCCCGGTTCCCACAGCCCTGCAGCCCTTCAGCCCCAAAGAAATACACAGAGAGTCTGCATTAGATATAAACTGATTGGTCCATTATCTCAGGCTTCTTATAAGCTCTTGTAGCTTATATTAACCCATTACTCTTATCTATGTTAGCCACATGGCTCGGTAACTTTCTCAGCTGGGTAGATTACATGCTGCTTCTTTGGTAGTCTGGACAGGAGTGGGAGGAATGGGCGTCCTCCTTTACAGCATTCTCCTGTTCTCATTACCCTGCCTCTACTTCCTGTCTGGTTGACCTGCCTATACTTCCTGCCTGGCCAATTAGTGTTTTATTAAAATACATGATTGACAGAATACATATCTTGTTTAGACAAAAGGGGGAGATGATGGGGAAGCTCAACCAATCACATCTGGTTAGGGTGTGGCCGCCTGGAGCCCAGGTACAAAAACCTGGAGATGTAGGTGCACACTCTCTCTTTGCGGTGGCCGCCGGACCAATAGGATTTCGGAACTCCCATTCTTGTAGTGTAAGTTTTTCCCCTCTTTAACCATTAAAGTATTCCTGTTACTCTTGAGCTAGTCTAGTTACTTATTATGCTGAAGTAATTCATTATACAAATCTGAGTCTCAGTTTCTTTATCCATAAGAATGGGCATAGTCAAACCTGGCAGCATATTTTGCATGACTGTGAGACTACACATGAAAAAAGTCTTATAAACTGAACATCTCTGTATGGACATACAGAATACCATGCTTCCAAGATGGACAAGCTACAGAGCACACACATTACATTGACTAACCAGATTTGACCTTTGTTCTACATAAGCTGGAATCCCTTTGCCAAAGACTGGTCCCTCAGATTTCTGCGAATTTAGACCTATGTTTTAGCCAAAGAAGGCACAGTGCTGTCAGGGGTGCTATGAGATCCTTGGCAGTAGGACCAGGATCTATCCCAGGTGCATAGGCTAGCTTGGTGGAGCCTATTTCCTATGGTGGGATGCAGTGTTCAGTCTTAATGCAGGGGGAGAGGCCTAGTCCTGCCCCAATTTATTGTGCCAGATGTTGTTGATTTTCCATGAAAGCCCTTACCCTGGGGAGGAATGGATAGAAGTGGGGTATAGGGAAGGAGAGGTGAGACAGGAGGAGGGGCTGAAGGAAGAACTATTGCTGGAATATAAAATAAAGAAGAAAAAAACAAGTGAAGGAGGTTACCAGTGCCTGGTCTTTACCTGTTTGTCGTCTATAGACAGCATTCAAGATAACACAGGTAGAAAGCAGACTCATTAACACACCAGGTGGATAAAGTGATATTTTCTCCATTTAAAATGTACATTCTGTGGCTTGCAGACATGAGATGATTTACCTGTGGTCACAAGTGATAGAGTCTTAAGGTTTGCTTGCCATTTAATAAACCCTTTGCAGATTTTTCTCACAGGAGACAACTTGTGACCTTTATTTGTGCTAATAGCTAGTTCTATATCTCTGGGCATTTGCCAGAAAGTATGTGTGAATCTGCAGGCTTCTTATTTCCAGGCAGTAAATAAAAAGGACTTTCAGTCTTAGAAAAAAACATTAAAATTAAACATTGGCATTTCATCCTTTTCTTTTGGGTATTGAATGAGTAACAGACTGGGGAGGAGAAGGGATAGTTACATGACCCACAGAGTGAATCTTCAAAGATGGGTCTGTTGCCTATCACTCAACCAAAGACCAACAGAAATAACTGCCTTTTTGGCTAATATGTCACAGTGAGATTTCAGATGAAAGCACAGTCCAGGAAGTGGTTTTTGAAGCAACAGAAACCTGCTTATAATAGCCAGCAGCCATTCCTGTGTATGTACATGTATATACACATGTATTCCAGTGTATATTCATGCTTAAAAGGTCAAAGGGGGAGGGAGAATGTAATAAAATTTATTTATTAGATTATTTTACCTTAACTATTTCTTCCCTGTTTTTAGCTCAGATTTTCCAACTTGATTCAAACTCTTTAAATATCACAACAGCTTTTTTTAACTATTCATTTGAGCCTTTAAGGGACAGAGGTTGCACGGTAGGACCCTCGGTTATTCATAGCATGATCTTTAAGCACATAACCCATGATGAATACTAGCCTTCCACTGGTCCCCAATACCATTTCAGTGACTCACCCTAAATATCCAAGTTCTTAAGAACACATTCAGCATAAATGATTCAGTAGTCTTTATAGAGAAACTGAACCCAGTCTTCCTCGCACAGTTAGATAACAGAATTGAGTGAGAGGGAAAGAAACACAAAAATGAGTTTGTCTCAAAAAACTTGGAAAAGCTGATCAGGTAGACACAGGCTTCTTTTCTCATTTCCGTAGAATTTCTTATAAAACAAGAACAAAATTTCCAAGCCAAGGGTCAGCACTACAACAAAATGTTTCTAACAATGCCCCCAGAATGTGTATAGCCATGTGGCCGTATGTGTGCTTGCATGTGTATGTACATGAATGTGTGAGCATTGCTAGGAACATAACCAAAGGTCTTATGCATGCAAAGCAATTGTTGTACCACTGAGCTCTATCCACCTATTTCCTTTCAAGTAGGTTCACTATGTTGTCTAAGCAGGCCTTGAAATCTTGGTCTCAAGCAAACATCTTATATCAACTTCTCATATAACAAGGATGAAACAAAGAAAATTAACACAGGTAAGTTTAAAATTTCTTTGATTATATTTGTGATTATGGAGAAATTTTTTTGTGAAATGAAATCCTGCTCTACCTATGCCATAAAATGTTGTAAGGCAAAGACTTCCAGCTTTCTGACTGCTGTTTCTCTCCCATTCCTATTAGTCATTTCCTTCATTTTATTTGCCACATGACCAGCAGGTTTAACCTCTGAAAATGTCATTGTCCTTCTTAGTAGGACTTTAGTGAGGATCTGATGAGCTCACAGAAGTTTGAAGTCATTATGTGTGTTCACACTGAGTCTTCAGCTAGTGGCAGCTGATATTAATTCATATTGCTGAGTATTTGCATAGAGTTCTACCCAGGAACCATTGTCAAGGAACAAAGTATACTACTGTCTTAAAATATTGTCAGTCTTTTCCAGCTTACTAATTGCAATTTTGTCCTATTCTTGCCTGGTTTAAACTCCTTGCCTTGCCCAAACATCTCATCTCAAAATCCTGTGCTGGCTCCCATATCATAAGAAGAAAGTCACCCACTTTTCCTGAGCTCTGCAAAGCGTTGCTCAGCCCATCTCCTTTATGACTTGTCATCTTCAGCTGTACTGCTCTCACTCCCTTTCACTGTCTCCTCCTGGCTGATTTGCAAAGTCCCATCATCAGGTCCTTTGCACTTGCTTGCCCTTCCACTGGGAACAATCAATTGAGCAAATATTTATTACATTTTCCTACTTTTCTGAGGGATCTGTCTTAAAATACCTACATGGTGGGCAAGCCTTCCATTGCCACTCTGAAGAGTGTGCTCTCTACCTTTCCTGTTGTCTGTAGTTATTTTACCTTATGAAGACCTTCCTACATAGCTCTCTTGCATTCCCTCAAATGAGAATAAGCACTACTATCCAAGAGCCTGGAGTAGTATCTGATCTGTACCAGGGATGTAGCATCCTTGCGTTTTAAACAATGATACATGGCAATGTTCAGATTGTCTTAATTTATAACACTAAAGTGGCATCTTAGAAATGAATTTGATAGGTACTGAAAATATTTAGCTGACCTCAAACTTGTGATCCTTCTGACTCTGCTTCCTTCAGCAAATCCTTCCGCTGTAAACAAAGGGCATTGATGATACTAGAGAAGCTAGGTAATAAGGTAAACCCAAAGAAAAACATATATAGAACCACCTGGAAATAAAAAAAAAAAAGGGGAAGAGTGCCTGACAAAATTGGGAACACTGGGATAGGGGGAGAAGGAGGGCAGAAGGGGAGGGTGGATCAGAACTTGAGGGAATGGGATAGCCAAGATGGAGGAAGGAAAGAGATGAGATCAAGGAAAGAGATATCTTGATTGAGGGAGCCATTATAGGGCTAGCAGAAACCAGGCTCTAGAGAAATTCCCAGGAACACACAAGAATGACCCCACCTAAGACCCTAAGCAATAGAGAAGAAGGGCCCTGATCTTGACTTTCCCTGTAATCAGACTGATGATTATCTGAAATATCACCATAGACCCTTCATCCATAAACTGATGAAAACAGAGGTAGAGACCCATATCAGAACACTGGATTGAGCTCCCAAAGTCCAGTTGAAAAGTGGAAGGAATGAAAATATGAGCAAATAGGTCAAGACCATGATGGGTTCACCCACTGAAACAGTCCACCTGAGCTAATAGGGGGCTCACCAACTCTAGCTGGACTGGAGAGGAGCAAGCATAAGACCAAACTAGTCCCTCTGAATGTGGTTAACAGTTTCATAGCTGGGGAAGACTAAGGTGACACTGGCAGTGGCACCAGGATTTATCCCTACTACATGTACTATTTTTTTGGGGGGGTCCTATTCTCTTTGGATGCATACCTAGATATAGTAGGGAGGGCCTTGGACTTTCCACAAAGAAATATGCCTTACTCTCTCTGAGGATTGAACGAGAGTATGGTGGGAGGATGTGTGGAGGGAATGGGAGGAGGGGAGAGTGGGAAGTTGGATTGATATCTTTTAAAATCTAATAAATTAAAAAATAAAGAAAGAAAATATTTACCTGTGAAAGCAAGAATTACGTGACTAGTGTTTATATTATTTTTTGGTCCTAATCAAGTGATAATGTCTGAAAAGAAAGACAAGTCACAAGATAAGCTGGCTCTCTGTGACCCATACACATACATGGAAACCCTGATAGCCACTGCTCTTAACTTGATGAACAACAGGCTGTGAAAATAAGCCATGAGTTCTGAAAATTTTCCAAAGTCTTAAGTGCTAGATCTCTGACAGACAACATTAGAGCCATGCTCCTCAGAAGGCAGCCCAGTGGCCAGCATCTTCCATTGAAAAACACATTCTTCTGCCTCTTCTCAGATTTTCCAATTTGGAGGGCTAAAATTTAGTGGGTTACCCAATTTACCCATGTGCATCTAGGAAGTAGAATGTTGGAATAGGATTGAAGCATGATATCTTAGTACTCTCGTTGACAGATCCTATTTCCACCTCTTCTATCACACTGTCTGTTAGAATTCAGACAACTCAAGTATGCTTTTCCAGGCTCAACATCGTTACATTTCAAATGAGTACCATTACAACACCAAGTAACAGAAAATGACAATAGAGCAGCAAATCAATAATGGAGAATATTTCCTGTGGCTATGGAAAGCAATGGCATATGCTTCATTTTATTGAACCCCAACATAAACCTAGAGAGGTCTATGCAACCATTATGCATATTTTGTAGCTAGAAAAAGTAAACTTAAAATAGATGGAGAGACTCAAACAAGGTCAGCCAGCTATAAATGAATGAACCAAAATTTCTTGAACTAAGGAAAGGAAGCAAGTGCTAACCTTGTGTCTGATAGAAAGGATGAAACAATTGGGGAGTCTATAAAATCTTTTACTCATATTCATGCTACTGATAGAATATTTTCATTGCTCACTATTTCCTTTCCATCTTATTAACAGCTCTTCTTCTCCCTTCCTATCCTAGAGCAAACCACTGATTCACAATCAGACTGATGCAAGGGTGGCCTCCTCTGAAGAGCATCTTGCCTGCTGCTCTTCTGAGTGTACATTTTTCATTTTGAGCATGGGCTTCTCTTCCATTGTTTTGCTCTATCTTAAAATTATGAATCCATCAAACTCAGCTATCTCTCACTTTTTTGATGGAGGAAGTCATTGGTTAATTAATAAAGAAACTGCTTGGCCCTGATAGGTTAGAACATAGATGGGTGAAGTAAACAGAACAGAATGCTGGGAGGAAGAAGAAGTGAGGTAAGATGCCTCAGGCAGACACCATGCCGCTGCTCTCTGAGCAGATGCAATGAAGCTCCGACCCAAGATGAACATAGCCTAGAATCTCCCTGGTAAGTCACCACCTTGTGATGCTACACACATTAATAGAAATGGGCCAAGCAGTGTTTAAATGAATACAATTTGTGTGTTGTTATTTTGGGTAAAGCTAGCCAGTGGCTGGGAGCAGGGCGGCAGGAACACTTTTTTTCAGTATAAATGTGGACACATCCTGGCATGAATACAATCAGGAGGTCATATCACTGCAAACCTTGCACTGCATACCATAATTACATGTCATCATTTTACCTTGCCCATGAGTATGTTCCTGTGCAAGTGTGTGCTTATGTGAATATTTTGTGAGCACATATCTGAGTATGTGGATTTTAAATAAACATGACAGTGAGTGAAAATTCTCTACAAAGAAAATGAATTAGATAGCAACTGCTCATTTTATAGAAGTGCTTTTCATTTGTGCAAACCACTTCATACATACACTCTTAAATCAACTAACTGAGGTCACTGAAAATATGTATGACTGATTCACTCTGCTTGTGACATGAGACTAATAAAGCATGCAATTCATAAAATAATCCATGTATGAGCATGCAAAATATCTCTATATATACACAGAGATAAATAATATATCAAAACAGACATTAGCTGAATTTAAGCAGTGTTCAGCAAACTTTCACTGTAAAGAGATGAATAGTTAGCATATTCAGTTTTGCAGGTTACATGATTTTTGTGTTCAGATAAAAAGTAAAGTAAACAAATAGGTATAATTGTTTTCCAATAAAATTTTATTTACAATAGCAGAGGGTTGGCTTGATTTATCTGGTGGGTCCTAAATTACTAACCTATTATGAGGATTAAAGAATGTATAGTCAATGAAATTGTATAAACACCCACTAAACAAAAAGATTCTTGTATCAAGATGAAAAGCTATTCAAGACATACCAAGAGAAGTGAAGAAAGCCAGTGCAAATTTCTCTGAATAGATATAAACAGACTATATATGTGTATATATAAGAAAGAGGTCTACAGGAAACAAGCACTAAACATTTGACAGAAATAACTACTTCTAAAGGCATGGGGGTGGGGTAGGAGGGACAGTCATAGTCTATATTGTGTTCCCATAGCACTGATATGTTTTTAAAAGAGCAAGCATGCGTGTTCAATTGACAAAGCACTGCAGCTATTTAAAACAGTATGTCTGCGCTTTGAAAGCTCCGAGCATTTATAAAAGTGCTTTTATTATTAAAACCTTAATAAAACTAATGTCCTGTAGATGTCAACTATTTCATCTCTCCTCTCTTGATGCTAAGTTTTGTGATGACAAGGGCTGCATGCCCTTTCTTTCCATCCATGCATTATTAGCATTCATGCACAGACTCACATACTGACAGATACACACAGAGATGGAGGGAAAAGGGGAGAGAGAGAGAGAGAGAGAGAGAGAGAGAGAGAGAGAGAGAGAGAAAACAAAGTAGGTGGCCTAGAAATGTATATGTATATACACTGTGACTTTATATCCTGGTGCATAAAGAATCTCTAGATTGGCATTGAACCATAGAGTTTGTTTTTAGAAACTGCAAGAGGTCATAGTTTCATACACAAAGGCCAAGTAATAAACTCCACACCACTGGGTGTTTATTATAAATGTCACATTGTGTTACAAAGGTGTTTTCTGTTGCCCAAGTTACATCTATATCACATTGTATTTAAAAACAACCTTTCAGAAAGTTGACATCACAATATACACAGAATAAATATCTGTATTGCTTGATGGTAGGAACACAGAAGACAGAAATGTGTTTATTTCTAAAGCAAGGTCAATGGGGCTTGTTCACTTTTACCAACCCAACTGGCAGACTAGATGCTTCCCTAAGCCCTTTAGTGACTCATTTGTAAAGCTAACTCACAATGTAGAGTCCTGTTACTTCAGAGTCAACTTTTCATTTCTACATTATTTCTATATTCTGTACTTTTTTGTCAGGTGAGACAACATACTTAGCACACTACATTTTCTTTGCTTATTTCTAAAGATACCCTGGAAAATTTCTGTGCATAAGGCATATTGAATTCAGTAGAAAGAACACTAAGCTTGGTAGTCAAAAGACCTAGTTTATTTTTGTGTGTTATAATTTATATGTGTGTGTGCAGTGTATGGTGATCAACACTGAAACTAACAACTAGTTAAAATACAGAGAGTGTCTATGGATAATTTATCCATAAATATGACATCTATATCATCCTTCTCTTACAAGGTTTAGAGTCTGTTGTGGAAGACAGTGTGGAAACACTGTAAAAACCATAAGTCAGGGAAGAAGCTGTACCATCTAGACGTGCCATAACCACTGTACTCATGAAGGGATATTACGTATTGTTGCCAACCTGCATATCTTATAGTCATAAAACACTATAGTCTTTCACTGAGGGTGAAAGGACTCACAAATACCTACTGCTACTGGAAGAGATATTAAGAGTTGGTATCTAGCTGATGAGAGAAAGAGAGTCAGTTTTCTTAAGAGAAGTGATACCTGGAAAGTTGACCCAGTCTCCGTTGGATGACCGCACATACCCATGAGTATATGGATAATAAAAATTGGACTTGGTGTGTTATTTAAACAAAAGAGGGCAAGAAGTAGGAGAGGGAGGTGAGGTTGGAGCTGGGAGGGGACAGGGAAAGTGGGAAGTGAATATTATCAAAATACATTGTATGTGTGTATAAAATTCTCATGTAGAAATATTATTTTAAAATAAAATGATCCCTGTTTTCAGCATTCCTTAGTCTCCTGTAGTTCTTTGTGTAGGGTTAGGCTCTCTGGGGCTTTCCCCAATCCATGTTAGTATGTCTATGTCTCTGTGGAATAGTAAATCAATTGCTTATCCAATACCAAATGACTAGCCTTGAAAGTAAACATTCAAGTAACAAAGATTGACCAGGTTGTATTTATACATATAGGTATTTGTTTATGTACATGTTGCAAGTAAGTGTGTATGTGTGTGTGTGTGTGTGAAAAAACTAATGAAAAAAGAGGCCATGAATTTAAAAGAGAGCAAGGGGGTATCCATGGGAGAGCTTGGAGGGAGGAAAGGGAAAATAGAAATGATATAACTATACTAGAATCTCAAAAAATAGGAAAAAATGTTTAAGAAAATAATTACATAGGGAGTCATGAACAGGAGCAGGTCTAGCCTAATAGGCCCTGCCCAGATAGGAAAGTAGTTGCTTCTAAGAAAACAAAATGTTAAATTAAAAAAAAATGCTCAGAAGTATCTCCATAGGAGAGGAAAAACATGAAAAATGACAACTTAGATTCTGAAAATAATCCTTCTCCACTATATAAAGTCTGTACTCTGTTCCATTCACTCCAATTTCTAAAAGAAAGATAATTACCCTTGTGGGTTTCTAACAAATGCCCTACACACACAAGAAGATCCCAGGGCAAAGGATGCCTAAGTGACAAGAGACAGATGGCCTGGGGGGTGATCCCAAAATAAACAGGCTCGTGTTATAGTGGAGTGAAAGGACACTGTGAGTCAGAAGACCTCAGTTTTGTGGTGACTCTGCTAAGCAACTCATTTACCAGTGAGCATGAGTCATTCCTCTCTTCTGGGCCCCAGTAACTTTGTCTGTCCAATGCAACTCTTGAATTGGTAACTAAGGGCTTTTTCAGCAAACTATGATACTCCAGAACACCTCAAATATATTACTTAAATATGGACATTTTATTAAAAGCATTGTTGTTAAATTGCATCTTGATACTATTTTTGTGACTATACTGGCATTAGAACCAGAACCACTATGCAACAGGATATTTTGGCTTATTCTCTTCACAGCTTTCTTCACCTGCTAGCTTCCCCTTAAAGCTTCAGATTAAAGGTCTTAGTTTGATTGATTCCTAAGTAATGTTACACCAATAAATAAAATTTCTACTTTTCTACTGCCTGTGCAAAAATTCCCAGAGATTAAAATTCAAACTGTGATGTGTTCAAGACCCAATTAAGAATATATTTGTAGACTATAAGGTAGGGATACAGCTCAATGGGAAGAGTGCTTGCCTAACATGCATGAATCCCTGGGTTTTATATCTAGCAGTGTATAAACTAGCTGTATATGTACCATCCTATAATCTTAGAAGTTTAGAGATGGAAGCAGGAGGATCGAAGATTCAACTGTATAGTAAGTTTACAGTTAAATTGGGCTACAAGTGACCTTATCTCAAAAAAGAAATATGTGTAAGTCCTCACATAGAGATACGAATCTCTCTCTCTCTCTCTCTCTCTCTCTCTGTCTCTCTCTCTCTCTCTCTCTCTCTCTCTCTCTCTCTCTCTCTCTCACACACACACACACACACACACACACATGAACACACACACTCACAGAGCCTCAAAAAATAAGATAAACAAACAATGAGACAACTATGTCAAAAAGTAGGATTCGCAATTTTTGCCAATTCTTTCCAAGGAAATTTCATTTCCCTTTGTACCCTCCCCCAGAACATTACTCAGGTATACTCTTTGAGGTACACCATGCTAAACAAGCATCGTTGGTTCCCACATGATCAGAATCACCAGATAAGATTTCCCTAACACAGCATTTCATTTTTTTCTTTTTTAATTTAAATAACACACTCCTTTCATTTATCTTACACACCAAATAGCCTGATCTCCCTCCTCTACTACTGTTCCCTCCCCACTCCCATCTTAATGTGGGAATTCTCTCTGTATGCTGTGAATACCATTGGTTAATAAAGAAACTTCCTTGGCCTGTTAATGGGGCAGAACTTAGGTAGGCAGGGAAAACTAAACTGAATGCTGGGAGAAAGGAGGAGGAATTAGAGAGAAGTCATGTAGCCCTGCTGGAGCCAGATGGAACTTTACCCAGAAATGCACTGCCACGTGGAAATACACAGATTAATGGAGATGGTTAAATTAAGATTAAGAGTTAGTCTATAAGAATCTAGAACTAATGGGCCAAGCAGTGATTTAAATAATATAGTTTCTATATGATTATTTTTGCGCCGAGTAGCTGGAACAACTAAGCGGCCTTTCATACAACATCTACTCCTCCCTATCCATTCTTCTGTCTTCATTCAGAAAGTAGTTCTTGAGCCTTCTCTTCCCGGTTCCCAGTGCTAGAAAGGGGAATGGCTATCTAAAGGCACATTGCTTATTTCAGCATCCCTCTTCCAAGCCGCTGAACTTTATGGAACTTGGACTTTGTGACTGATTTCAAGAATGATTCTTTAGCTCAAAGGAAAGACTGTCTTTTCTCACCTTTCCTCTCCTTCTGAGTCCTCAGTTTCCTGTTTTCAATTGGTATGCTTCCATTACTGTGGCAATATGAACATTTTAAGGCTGCTGCAGATGAACCCTAGGCCTGCATGCTTGCTCAGCATATACTATTAAGCTACATCTCCAGGGCATTGGCCATCTGAAACTTCTAAGATAGAACTATTTCCCCTCTTATTATGTGTGTCCAATCACTGTCACTATCAACAGCACTGGTAGAATAATCCACATTTTATTGACCACTTCTTATGTTCTGGGTGCTGTGCTAAGCTTTCCCTTTTATTATCTGGCATGTTTTCCCAATTCCTAGGCATCAGGCACTGTCTGTTTCCCTGATCTGTGTATGACACGAGTAATTCAGATTTTACAGTTTGCATAATTTTCTCAAAGTCATATAGGTAAAAAGTGCTGAACCAAATTTCTCATCTGTATCTGTCTAGAGACCAAGCTTCATATTCTTCTCCACTGTATTATATGGCCTCAAGAACCACTAGATTATACAGCCTAGAAAATACTGTTCTCCATATTCTGGTTTGGTTTTATCAGTTGAATACATGAGTACTCTTAGTCATAGCAGAGAAGTTTTCTGAATGAAATCCAAAATTCATAGGAGTAATCATAATTAGAATCATATGAGACCTACAAAAAGAGAATTATGAAACATTTTTGAGAAATATATACAGAAATGTTGAATAATTTGGGAGACACATCTTGTTTCTGAGTTAGAAGACTGGATGTGCTATGAAAAAAATTATTCTCTGAAAAATTATAATTTTAGTTGAATTCTAACCAAAACATTAACTGGTTTCCTTTGGGAACCTGACAAAATAATCCTAAATTTTAGCAGAAAAAAGTAGGACATGCACAAAAATCTTTGGAAAGATAAATAATAAGGGAAAACATCTTATCAGATACTAAAATTTTTATTTATAACCATTGAATTTTAAACATATGTTGTAAATCTATCATTATTAAAGTACAAAGGTAGAGAATCAAATATTGACACAGATCAACAAAACTCTATTTCTTCTGAGAATTTTCCTAGTATCAGGCTTCTACCTATCCCTGCAATGGCTCTCTCTAGGTAGATGTCTCCTTAATTGTTCTCCCATCCCATTCTTCCCCATCTTGACCATTCTTTTCTCTCATGTTCTCATCCCCCCTCCCCTTTTCTGCCTGACCCCACTAATATCTCTAGCAATAGTGGAGAGGGTGTCTGAACTGGCCTTCCTCTGTAATCAGATTGGTAACTATCCCAAGTGTCATCAGAGAACCTCCATCCAGTAGCTGATGGAAGCAGATACAGAGATCCATGGCCAAGCACTGGGCCAAGCTCCGGGAGTCCAGCTGAACAGTGGGAGAAGGGATTATATGAGCAAGCGAGGATCAAGATCATATTGAGGAAACCCAGAGACAACTGACCTGAACTTGCTGGAGCTCAAAGACTTTATACTGACAGCTTGGGATCCTGCATGGGACACAACCAGATCTTCTGCATGTGGGTGACAATTTTGTAGCCTGGTCTGTTTGTGGGACCCCTGGCTGTGGGACCAGGATCTATCCTGAGTTCATGAGTTGGCTTTTTGAAGCCCATTCCATATGATGGGATGCCTTGCTCAGCCTTGATGCATGGGGGAAGCTTGGCACTGCCTCAGCTGAGTGCCACTGAATGCCAGGCTTTGTTGACTCCCCATGGCAGGCCCCACCTTTTCTTAAAAGTAGATGAGGGTGAACTAGGGGGAGGTAGGGAGCAGGATGGGAAAGAAGGGGAAATGTGTTTGGCACATAAAATGAATAGAAAAATTAAATATAAAAAACAAACAAAAATGTATTTATCATCCATGCTCATCTTATTATGTACATGAAGCCACTGTGTGATAAAGGAAGCATTTAAAATCACAGTTGAAAGAAACAGAATACTAATAAATTGTATCAGGACATGTAGTTATCTAAAGAATAATAAATGGAATCTGTTATTGTGCACCATGAAGTAAATTATATATGTATTATTGAGAAAAATGCTTAAGAAATTCAGACCATAAAACAGGAAGAAAATAGAAGTAAATATTTATCAAACTACTAATGGGAATGGAATTTTTCAGCTTGAGATGATGTAATAAATAATTTAGAGCATTAATAAACTCGACTGTATACAGTTTTGAACTCTTATAAAACAACCAAATTTTCCAACCATCCCATAATCAAACTTAAAGGGCAATATGAAAAATAATGGAACTTTCACAACAAATAAGGCAAATAATTGCTTTTTTTTAAACATATAAGGCATCCATAAGCTATCCATATGAAGGGGAACTGAGATGCTTTTTTTGGTAAAGGCATTTGTCACCAAATCTTATGAGTAGGTTTCAATTGCCAGGGTCCACAGGACAGAAGGAAAATTGACATTGGCAAGTTGTCCTCTGACCTCCCCACAGTCACTGTTTGATGCACACACACAAACACACACACACACAGTAATCACTAAAGCTACAAAAGAAAAAATACTAATACTAAAATAACTGAGAAAATATGTTAATATGCATTCCTGGGCTATGGCCTATAAACTCCTTCAGGATATAGTTAGAAGCTAGAAATGAATAGTATAAGCAATGGTTCATTGTTTTTACATGTCTGGTTTTGAACCAGTACCATATTATTTTATTACTATGGCTCTGTAATATATATTGATTTCTGAAATGCTAAGAATAAAGATGAGAATTATTAAATAGGGAAATATGTGTGAAAAAATAAGTGGTTTACTTCTTGGAATGCTTGAAAGCTACAGTGAGACGTGCACAAAAGTGAAGCACACTTGGTTGTTGCCACTGCCATGATATAAGTCTGAAGGAAGTACAAGTGGGATGTAAGAAAGGTTGTGGTTAATTTTACTAAGATTGGGGCACTCAATTTTCATGATGGAAGCAACAATTGGCATTGTCTTGAAACATAAAGAAATATGCCCCAACTATATGGAAGATGAAATATAAGTGTATTTAAGAATGAGTAAGAAAGGCAAGCAGACATGAGCATAACATACTTATGTGTGGCTATGTATAGGGTTGTGGTACATAGACTAAAGACGAGACCTTTAACTAGAACTGTTGTAACTACACTTCTAAGCCACAGCACTTAACACTTTATATATCCCCTTACAGAAAATGAGACCCAGAATTATAATCAAGCGGTACTGTGAAGGAATACTCATTTTAGAAAGCAAAATGACTTCAGAAAGAAAATACATTGAATAACACCAAGACTGGAGGTCACAAGAACAATAGAAAGCTGTTACAGCAATCTGAGGTAGAAATTGTAAGACTCTCATTTAAAACATTAGCATTGGAATAGAAGGCTGTAATTCACAAGATGTTTAAGACAGCTCATACAAGAAGAAATCCAAGTGACTCATACTGAAAATAATGAAAGTCTGTCATTAATTTAAGGTGCATCTTAAAACTTGAAAATGTGTTACTTTCCAAATAATCACAAAACTCAAATATTTTTATAAGTAATACTATAGAATACTGACCATATCAAGGATAAACAGTTTTGTATATGGTATGATCAGTACCTAAGAATCAAATAGCATGAAAATGGTTTTATTACTGATACTACACTCTAAAAAAATTTTAATGATGTAGGTAAATGCTTAGAGGTTATATGTCTAGATTCATACATTCAGTTAACACTTTTAAATCTACTAATATTACTAGGAATAGAGGGTAAGAATTATTTTTACACCAATAGAAAAGATATAAAGGTATACATTTTTCTCAACCTCTAGATATAGACAACACATTTTTGAGTTATGGAACATGGAAAAATCTAGTTGGTATTCATATGGAAGTTCATGTGTACTGGATGGCTTCCATGGCACTGGAAGATGCAGTACAGTTTACAATATGAAAGAAGTATTCATTAGTCTTACTCAGATGAAAAGCTGTAAACTATAATGATGATTGTTTTGCAAGAAGTATCCACTGGTATAAGAGTGACTCAAACATCATGGATGCTTCTGATGGTATTTAAGCCCCACTCAGTAAGATGAAACCATACATGGGTGATTGCAGGACAAAGAACCTATTACAATGTCATAGGATTAAGGAGAGAACCTAATATATTTCTGCTAAATGAATATGTTATTAAACTGACTCCTAATGATTTATGATATATATGCATCTCTCAACCATCATCAGAGAATCTTCTATTTGCAGTAGATGGTAATTAAAACAGACTCACAACTGGAGAAAGTGCAAAGAATAATAAGGTATTGTGGAATTCTCAGACATAAATGAGGCATCTATAAGAAACCCCCTTCTCCTAGGGCCCCGGAATCATTGTGAAAGAAGAGTGGAAGGACTTTAAGAGCCAGTTGTGGTGGATGAATACAAGGAAAACAGTGTTTTCAGGAAACAGTAAAGCAGCTGCACATATGAATTCATAGCAGTTATTACACCATGCAGAAGAACTGTGAAAATTTAAGCCATATCTCCCAGTATGGAGATAGGAGTGACATACTTGGCCAAGGAGTTGTGGTAATTGATAGCTTCTGGGAAGAGGAACATCATTTTGCTTTAAAGATTTTGCCGCTGTTAGGTCAACCATTCCCCAGTGACAGGCCACACAATTAGGAAAATATAAGCAGTGAAATTGGCCTTGATCAGTGCAAAAAAAGGGACACAAAGTTTGCAGAGTAGGGAAAGGGGATGAATCTGGAAAGAGTCTGGGGGTAGAGATGATCAAAATTAGTAAAAAAAAAATTAAAGAACTAATAGTAAAAATTAAAAAAGAAATATATAAATTGTAATGATTGAAACAAATAAAATACAGAATGAGAATGAACCTACCAAGACGCCTAATGGAAAATATTTCTGAGAAGACATTATAAACAGGTTTTTTAGAAGAGCTTACGTTAGTTACATAAAGACCAGGAGGGAGGACAATCAAGGCAAAGGGAATAGGTAGTGTCAGTGCATGAGAATGAAAAACAAAGGGGATGTTTGATGACTGAAAATCACTTGAGAACAGGCCAGGTAAGTAGTAGGAGAGTTGAACATAAGCTTTATCAACAAATGTCTGTAGAGCTTGTCAGGGAATGCAAATTTTATTCTAAATGCAATGAGAAGCTAGTTTGCCTTTTACTTTTTAAGAAACAGCTATATCATAGTGCTTTCAAATTCTAAACAATATGGTCAACCCATGGCATTGAATGTGCAAAATACCGGGGTCTTTTGTTGCAACTGGGATGCACTTTCATCAATAGGCTTTATTAGGTTCACTTGAGGTACTCTAACGCTGTCACAGAATGACCCTTTCACACTTTCAAAACAATCACTATCTGTGTGACTCTTACACTACCAAGTTCAGCTGCCATTGCCGGATATAACCTTGGCTACCTCTTAAACAGCTTCTGTGTGTTGACCCTCAGGAAACACTTCCCAGAAGATTTCACCTTAGTGATGATGGTCTCTTCTTAATCACTACTAATTTATTTCCTCTAGCTGACCAGCATCAATTGTTCCAGCAAAGCAAAGGTTTCACTTCAGTAGTTCTGATGTCTTATTAACCACGGCTGAATCTTCGGTCCCAGCTAACCAGAACCACAGGATCTTAATTCAAAATAAAAAAAAAATGGTCTTGATAGTGTTACAGCTCTCAAGAAAGCATTAGGTACTGGGATCCTTGGTCAAACCAGAGAAAATATTATAGGTCTGAGGCCTAAGGGGCTTATATCCTCATTCTCTGACAGTATCTTGTTCTATACTTTGAGTCTGAGACTCAGTGCTTGGAAACGGCATTATACTTTTCTAGTGACCAGATCCTTCAGTCTCTTGTTTTCAACTTTTAGCTATTTTCAACACTGTCTTGTTTCTGCCCTGACTGTTATGTGAAACCCTCTAAATACTCTATAATTGTCACTACTCTATTGCTACTGCTTCTACTGCCACAGTAGCTATTGCCACCTTTGTGTTGTTGCCTCCTCTCTGCTGACATTTTTATCTTCTTTTCATGATACTAAATCACTCTTCTCTATGAATAATACAGTTTAAACATAGGAAAATAAATATTCTCAAGAGAAACCTTTGGTTGGACCTGACAGTGGCTACAAACAGTGGCTGGCTGACTGGAAACATAAAGCAGAAAGCTAGTTTGTATCCCAGAAAGAGGGTGTGATGTGGCATTAGCATCAATCTTGAAAGACATTAAAAAAAATAGACTGATGAAACAGTAATGACATAGCTCTCTTTAAACCAAGGGAACCAATGAAATCAACACAAATACAGAAGCAACTCCTACACCAGAAATGATGTTGTATTTAGACATCAAGTAGTTGTCATTGCAGTATAGCTTTCTTGGTGCATCTATGGAGTATTCAGAGGAGCTAGTTGACATGAAAGTAATCTGGAGAATATCTTCCTGATAGCACTTTACTCAAAGTAGGCAATACAAAGACAGACCTAACAGCTATCAATTAACAAGATCAAACCAAGCTGACACTATATATTTTAAAGGGAAAATAAACATTAAAATATTAGATAACAATAAATACTTGTAATTAATATTATCAGGGCCTGCAAGATGATAGTAAGTAAAACAATTTGCTGCCAAGCCTGCTGATTTCAATTTAATAGCCAGGATTCACAAGACAGTAGAAGAAAACTAAATCCCAAAATTTGTTCTCTGATCTCCCTACATTCAAACTGTGGTACATATACATGCAGGCACAGGCACACACATGCAGACAAAATAAATGGATGTAATTAATACTTACAGCAACAATACTTAATTCCTGCTCTAGTGTGCAAAAAGAGGTAAGACTTTCTAATCCATTTTAGTAGTTTTATCTACTTGGAAGTAATAATTTACATTAGTTTCCTATGAATGCTTTCAATTTTGCTGCAAATCAAAGTATGAATTTTAAGCTTTATTTATTATTCTAAAAGCTACAAAACTATTATGTGTTTTTAATTTAGTTCTATATTTTAGAGATTTTCCATTTAAACAAATGATTGCTTTCATTTTAAATGTTATATAGTATATTGTATGATTGTATCATAATTCATTTACACAGTCAGTAGTTAATTGCTTAATACTTTTACCACATATTTCTTATTTTAACATATACAGATAATAGGTGGAAAAGATGAGTAATAAACACTACTGTCATAATGAGGTAGGTTGGGGCATTCATACAACCCAAAGTGATAACAACTAAGAAAGACATTCACAATCTAATATAAGAATTTGATATGATTAGTAAGGGTAAGGAGGCATGTGGAGCTAACATCATTTTTGATTAGAACTACTAGTGGAGAATATCATTTGCTGTATCAGGTCAGACTGGAGGGGTTGGTATAGGAAGAGGAATTCAAAAGCTTCACGTAGATCTTTTGAATTTTGAGATGCCTGTGAAAAATTAGTTAAGGTATCTAGTCCAAAACTGGCTTTGTGAACTTGGAAATTCCATACGATATTAGCATTATTGATAGATGTATAGGTGCCATCCATATCTTAGCACTACTTAAACATGTGCCAAAGAGGAAAACCACCTAAAATACAAGACAGAAGATAAGTTAGATAAAACTGGTTAGGCTCCCACAAAGCCAGAACATGAAGTAGGAACAAAACCCCGTGCCATTGTCCTTGGCTTCTCATCAGCCCTTATTGTTCACCATGTTCAGAGAGTCCGGTTTTATCCCTTGCTTTTTCAGTCACAGACCAGCTGGCCTTGGTGAGCTCTCAACAGATCAAAACACTTCATTTTTTATAAGTTGATATTTTATCACTGCAATAGAAACCTAACCAAGACAATGACCGAGGAAACATAGAAAAGAAATTACTTGGTTTGGCTTATGGTTTCATGATGTCAGAGCAAAGTGATGGAGGCAGAACAGCTGAGAGTTCACATCTTTAAATGGCAAGCAGGAGACAAGAGCACAGTGGAGATGATGGGAAGCTTCTGAAGCCTCAACACCCACCTCAGTTACACACCTGCTCCAACAAGATCACATTACTAACATGTTCCATACAGTTCCAACAACTAGGATCAACTATTCAAATACAGAAGCCTATGGGAGCCATTCTATCAAACCATCATATTGCACTGCCGGGTAAATACTTATAGCCTTGTAGCCATCTCATAATATAAAAGGCATTTAGTCAAACTACAAAAGTCCCAAAAGATTTTCCCAGTTTCAATACACTTAAAGTCCAAAGTTACTTCTGTGAGTCAAGAAAATCTCTTAATTGCAAACCCCTGTGAAATGAAAACACAAATTTCATACTTCTTTCAGAATTTGGACAGAGTATACATTACTATTCCAAAAGATAGGAATGGGAACAGAGGGAGAAAATTCTGAGCCAAAGAAAGATCAAAACCAAGTAAAGCAAACTCCAAATCTTGTAGCTTCATGTCTGGTGTCAAAGGGCTTACTTAGATGGTACTTGTCTTTCAGCTTTCCTGTCTAAGAGACACTTCTTTTCCTTGGACTTGTCCCATCCCCTATTTGAAGTTCTACTTGGCAGATATCCAGTGGCTCTGGCAAATTTAACACATTGGGGTCTCCAGTGCAACTCACATTTTACTTTCACAGCTTCAGAAAATCACTTCTCAGACCTTCTTGCCCTCTCAAGGTCTTTATCCAGGAATTGCTCTGCCACATTATGTGGTCTCAAGCAACTTTCCTTAATCACAGAGGAAGATTCAACAAGCACTTTACTAATACATTCTTCATGAGTACAGAGAGAGGAAAAGAGAGAATACATACTAATGTTTTCTCTAAAGCCCGAACCATGTGGAATTAACTGACAAAGTTTAGTACCAACTTGGGATGAGTTTTGGACCCCATGAATCACACTTGCAGCTGCTTGGATTTGCTGTTTCTTTTCTTTGCCCAAGTTTGAAGCTCAGCTGAGTGAGCTCTTATCCTGAGAGAGGCCCTTTCCTTTATTTCAGTGCAGACCAGACCTCTCTATAATCTTATCTTTTCCAACAATCCTTGCCTCCAACATTAAATCTCCTGGTGATCTTTTCCTCTTCAGATTATTTTGTATTTCTTTTTGTTCCACATTCACTTTTTCTTTTGTACATTTATCTATCTATCTATCTATCTATCTATCTATCTATCTATCTATCTATCATCTATTTATCTGTCTGTCTATTTATTTATAAAACAACCTTTTCTCATTTTATAGACCAAATCCCAGTTCCCACTCCCTCCATTTCTCCTGCCCCTACCTGCCTTCCCCAATCCCATTCCCCATCCACTCCTCAGAGAGAGTAAAGGCTTCCCATGGGGAATTGACAAAGTCTAGCCCATCATTTTAAGGCCTCTTTTTTACTGTAGACATGCATCATACTACTTCCTAGTTACCAATCACACATCATAGTTAATATTAGGCTGCCTTGAAATTCCTCCATCAAAGAAGTTTGTCAATTACTTTTTAATTTGGCCTAGAAGCATTTTTAGGACAAGGACAGAGGGTAGCAGATTATTTGGCAAAATACCACAGTAATCACCTCCAGTCTGTTTGCTGTTAAAGTCTGTCCTTTACTCTAAAGCTTCTTGACTGGGGCTTCCATGTTCTACATAATGCTTTCCAAGATCCTACTAGGACAACTCATTGATCTCTTCTTGCAGTGTTCACTATTACTAGTTTTCTAATCTAAAGTACCAAATTCTTCCATGGTCCTGTAATAAACTACATGGTCAGGTCAAGTCACTGCAATATCCCACTTTCTGGCTCCAACTTCTGCAGGGTTTCTAATGCTGTAAAAAGGCAATATGACCAAAGCAACTTATGAAAGACACTATTTTGCTAGGCTTTTGGTTTCATATGGGTCCACAATGCAGAACAACCACATGGTAGCAGGAACAGACGAGAGCTCATATCTTAAAACCACAAACAGAAGGCAATAGATTACAATGTGGCTCATGGTATGCTTTTGAAACCATAAAGCCCACTCCTGTGTGCACTCTTATTCTTTCAAAAACAGTTCCACTAACTCAAGGCAAGTATTCAAACATATGAACCTATGGGAGGCTAATATCATTCAAACTACTACACCCATGGCACCATATTACAGCAATAGAAAAAAAAAACTAATGCAGGAAGTAAATTAGAGGATATCGAGGAGAGCATGATGATGAAAATTCCACATCAAGTAATCATTTCAGAAAGGAAGAAGGATGCTGAAACTAATACAGTGAAAAAAATTAGAACCAAGAAAAGATAAGTTAAAGTGAAAGTCTGTAAACTAAATTTTCCTAATTTCACAAATACAATCACATGATTATATCCTATAAATGCATATATTCCATATATAAATAAAATATATATGTATGCATACATATAAATGCATATATATACTCATAGCAAAACACAACACATAGAAAATAAGTAAAAAAGATGTGAAAATAGTACAAGTAATCAATTTCAGAGCTTAAATTATTTCATATTTCTCCATTTATTTCATTTTGTGTACTTTACCAATTTTCTATAACAAATATTTATTTACATTTTCCTTCTCCTTCTTTCTCTTTCAGAAGGATCTCACTCTGTAGCCTATGTAGGCCTGAAACACACTGTAGCCCATGTTATCTTTAAACATGTGACAGTTCTCCTGCCTCAGTCTTCATAGTCTTAGGAGTAAAATATGAGCCATTATGGTGGGCTTTAATATTAGTTTTTCATTTAAAATCTGTCTTAAAGAATTTCTTAGCTGACTATGAGACAGCACATACTTGAGTATACAACTGTAATATAACTGAGGATATTTAGGTACCTATGAGCAATCTGAAATAGTTTAAGCACATATGGTAGTTTCTCTGTGAAAAAGTGTAGGAACTGAAGAGAAGAGGTGTAGCTTGGTATAAAGTATCCAGCCTTTCTGATTGCAAGGTTTCTGGTTATGTAGTCTTTTCTTTTCTCCAATCTTTTAAGATCCACATTTTCATGCTTTTTCTGAAACTAAGCCAGAGTTTTAGAGTTCTCTGTCCTTTGTGACCTCACATAACATAATGCTGAAAAATCTAAAGATTGCCATCCTGAAGGCAACATGCTTGGTTTACTGAACAATTTCATTTTTTTAAATTCTTTTTTTTTATTTATTAAAGATTTCTGTCTCTTCCCCACCACCGCCTCCCATTTCCCTCCCCCTCCCCCAATCAAGTCCCCCTCCCTCGTCAGCCCAAAGGGCAATCAGGGCTCCCTGCCCTGTGGGAAGTCCAAAGACCACCCACCTCCATCCAGGTCTAGTGAGGTGAGCATCCAAACTGCCTAGGCTCCCACAAAGCCAATACGTGTAGTAGGATCAAAAACCCTTTGCCATTGTTCTTGAGTTCTCAGTAGTCCTCATTGTCTGCTATGTTCAGCGAGTCCGGTTTTATCCCAGGCTTTTTCAGATCCAGGCCAGCTGGCCTTGGTGAGTTCCCGATAGAACATCCCCATCGTCTCAGTGTGTGGGTGCACCCCTCGCGGTCTTGAGTTCCTTGCTCATGCTCTCTCTCCTTCTGCTCTTGATTTGGATCTTGAGGTTTCAGTCCTGTGCTCCAATGTGGGTCTCTGTCTCTGTCTCCTTCCATTGCCTGATGAAGGTTAATATTTCGCAGGATGCCTATATGTTTTTCTTTGGGTTCTCCTTATTTAGCTTCTCTAGGATCACTAATTATAGGCTCAATGTCCTTTGTTTATGGCTAGAAACCAAATATGAGTGAGTACATCCCATGTTCCTCTTTTTGGGTCTGGCTTACCTCAAATCAAAAACACCAATGATAGCCTTTGCTGGAGATGTTGTGGAGAAAGGGATACACTCATCCATTGCTGGTGGGAATGCAAACTTGTGCAACTACTTTGGAAAGCAGTGTGGCGGTTTCTCAGAAAATTCGGGATCAACCTACCCCTGGACCCAGCAATACCACTCTTGGGAATATACCCAAGAAAGGCCTTATCATACACCTAAAGTATATGTTCTACTATGTTCATAGCGGCATTGTTTGTAATAGCCAGAACTTGGAAACATCCTAGATGCCCTTCAATGGAAGAATGGACGAAGAAAGTATGGAATATATACATATTAGAGTACTACTCAGCAGTAAAAAACAAGGACTTCTTGAATTTTGCATACAAATGGATGACAATTTCAATTTTTATTTTAAAGTTTCATAGACATCATAATATTCACTTCCTTGACAAATGCAAGAAAACATTCCCCCTAAATACATATGGGACCTGCATCACTAGTTGTCTCTCCAGATGGTTGTCAGACTGCATTTGGATATGACCATGTCAAGATCTAACATGTCTATTCAAGGTCCTGCTTTGATTTATTGCAGCCAAACAAACAAACAAGCAAATAAAACTCCAGAAAACTTGATAACTGTCTACTTTGGCAAGCTAAAATAGATTTCACCCAAAGATCATCTTTAAAAAGAACTCCAGAAAAAACAAATAGAGCCAAATATCTCACTTCCCTGGCCTTACCCTAAACCCATCATAAAGAAATAGAACTAATCATATGGTTCCTCATCCATTTCAAATTCTGTCTTCTTCCCACAGCATGAGTCCCTTGAGCATATCATTTGTAGCAGATTCACTTCTGTATCCCTAACACGCGGCAAAGGGCCTGGCATGGAAGCAGTGTTCAATGCATTTTATATGAATACATAGACATTCTTAGTTGTCATGTGTATTAGAATATGTAAAGGAAAGATTTTTAGGAAAAGTTAAAGATGTGTCTATGCATGTATATATACATAAACACAAATACACAAGTATATTGAACATTTCTAATCTCCCTAATCTAAAAACACAAATCTATCACATTCCAAAGAATATTAGATTTTGGTACATTTTGGATTTAAGAGTTTGAGATTAGGGATGCATAACTAGTAAAATTATATGTGAATATTATAAAATCTGAAGAACTCCAAAATTGGAAATCCTTTAGGTGCCAAAATTTTGGATAAGGAATATTCAACCTGCATGTACATATGTTTTAAATATATATTTATATATGTATAAACCACATATTCAGAGTATACCTGAGCTTGTAGGCACTGAAACCTCTTACTTATTCCCAAGCCAACCTAGGTGAAATGGAAAATTCAACCAGTATCCCCATGTCTATTTGCAGAATGAAAATAAATTTTTATTGGGTGAGGATAGAATTTCCCTAATCTTCAAAGGTTATATATGACAGAATGGCATGATAGGACATCAGGAATCAGGCTCAGACACAAAGGCAACTGTAGATCTTGAAGAGTCAGACTTGGATGTGCCAGGCCCATTGAAAGGCAGGCTAGAAGCATAAATTGGGACTAGAGTTCCAGATGGTGTCAAGCCAAAGAATGCAAACAGCCACCAGTGGATGAAAAAACAGCCTCTCTCTTGCTTTCTTTACCTGTGAATTAGATATTATGTGTAGTTTCCAGGGATCTTAGGCCTATTCAGAACAATGACAAATACTATTTGTAGAGGCCTCCTCTATGCCAAGAATGGTGACAAGTATTTTGGAACAATTAATCTGCTAAATTTTCACAATAACAAAGAAATGTGATCATTGTGTACTTCTTTGGACACATGGAAAAATGAGGCCCATTTAGGAACTGTAAATTTTTTAGGGGTACATAACAATGATGCAGATAAGCCAGAATCCTCATTCTTTTTTTTTTTTTTTTTTTTTTTTTCCGAGACAGGGTTTCTCTGTGGTTTTGGAGAAACTGTCCTGGAACTAGCTCTTGTAGACCAGGCTGGTCTCGAACTCACAGAGATCTGCCTGCCTCTGCCTCCCAAGTGCTGTGATTAAAGGCATGTGCCACTACCACCAGACAGAATCGTCATTCTTTACTACACTGTGTTTCTGATTTTCTGCCATTGCATGAAGAATTCAAAATGTCATGGAAGCTTGTGAACTGTGAATTACTTTGAAAAAATATGATTGGGGAGAAATTTAAGCTGTGTTCAGTTTTGTTTACATGGAGACTTAAACTGTGATCACCTTGTTCCGTGTTCCTAAAACACAGAACTTACTGTCTTTCTTAAAACTGAGATTGAGTTAAAGTAGCTCATTCACACTCCTTCTTAACTTCTGACCTCAACTAAGCTTGTTCCAACAAAAACATCAGTGGAAAATAGTTGGATTTGCAAACACACACTTGAGAGAATTCAATGAGTATTGAATTAATTACGTAACTTTTCACAACACAATAGTATGTGTTTCTTGGTGTCACACTATTTCAATTCCTTTGCCCTTACTTTAGATCATTATTCTATTTTATTGTTGTATAGTCTCTCATTTTCTAGGCCTATCAAAATTCTTCCCTTAGTTCATTCACAAGAATCCATTATTGCTAGGAGCAAAAACACCTGTACTACAGTGTGATTATGCAAATAGAATTTATTCCTTTCCTTTTCCTCCTTCTAGACTATCCACTATGCATTTTCACACATAAAATATATACCTCATTGAATTTATACATAACTTTAATTAAATTAGATTATATCTTCAGGGTAGTTCAAAGGCTAAATTTGAACATTAAGTTTTAACTTGTAAATTTTAAATATTCACCATTTAAACATCATTTTCCAATAACTGCCAGACAGACTAGAACTGAACAGCATCTATTGTTAGTTTAATGAAGTTTAGGGAAATAGGCTCATTAATGCAGCTTTGGAAGCAACTTCCATTTTCTACATCACAAGACATGATTTTTACCATTTTTTAGCACTTACATTAAAATACTTTAGATTTCCCTAAGGTGCCAAGTCACAGAGTATGTAGAAATCCAAAACTTCCTCCAATTGCTTGTAAAAAGCAATTTCCATCTTATTATTTTTTCAGTGTGGAATTGTAAAGGGCATTTCCCTAAGTGTGACTAGGAGCTAGGCATGGTTTTCTTTTCAGTTTTGTGTTTTAAATAAGCGATAATTAAGAGATGAAAGAAAAGACAGAAAGTTAAATAAGATGCTTCCTATTAGTAGAGCACATTCTTTCTGCTTAGAGTGATACTTATGGCACATTTCTGCTACCTAATTGTTTTCTGTATAGCTTGAGGGGAAAGAAGCTGAATTAATGATTAAAAGAATTGAACAGACTTCTTTAAAATGCCAATACAGACAACCCATCAATACTGAGGACAAATAAGAATTGTTTTGTAGTCATATTTTTCACTTTTATTGCATTTAAGATTTTTTACAAGCCCTTTACACTTCTTTCTCACTTAAAGTGACCAAAAGCAAAATAGCCATTCTCAGGATTTTTCTAGCTCTTGTCTCAAATTCAACGAAAATATTTTGATAGGAACCAGGCTTATACTTGCACAATTACTTTCTTTCATTTTTTCAAATATTAATCCTTTTAGATTCCATCATTAAACTTTAGTCTTTGATTCATCATAGAATAATACTGCAGTTTCTATAGGGTGAATAAGTATGGGATGGTAAGTCCAATGTAACTATACAGAATGTGATGTGAGCTGCTCTGTGTCCATAATATTAGTCATTTTGGGGGATGAACAGTTGACCAATTCAATTACAATGAGATCCTTTAGCTCTGTAGCTACCAACATCACAGATAAATGCTTTCCATTACAAAGCAGGAAAGTATGAGTAGCAGCAGATAAGGATAGATATACCATCCAAAGATCAAAATAGATGGGTGTGGATTCTGTCACAATTGTAATATATTGTCCTATGCTCTTTCTCTGTATCCCTGAAAGTGGGACTTGGAATGGTCTAGTAGCAATCAGTAATGAAGATACTATGTGAAAATGTGGTACATATACACTACGGAAAGCAATTAAGCTATAAAGAAAAATCCAGTCATGGACTTTGTGAGTAAATGGATAGAACTGACAAAGATCAGAGTAAAGTGGTTAAGACCAACAAAGACAAATACCGCATTCTCTTTCATTAGAACCTCTTATCTCTAAATCTTCATATGTACTTACATATTCTTGAGTAACTGCAGAAACCAGGAAAATAATAAGGAACATTGCAAGGATAGGGGGTCTAGGGGAGCAATAGAGAGGTAAATAGCAGGATATAATTATTTGGATCAAGAAAATGGGAAAAGGGGAGCTCCAATTTGGAAAAAGAGAAATAAATATAAAAGAAACAGAAGGATAAAATAGCAGTAAAGATATCTGAAAAAGTCATAAGGAATCATATTATTAACTATTTCCTTAAAAATCTGTAATATACATAAGTCTGTATAAAATATACATATATAGTTTCAGTGAAATTTTCTCTTGTGTTCTAACAATAGTCTTTCCAAGAAAAAAACTACAAAATAAAAATTAATACTACACACAAGCAGCTCTATTTTGAGTTGTTTATCAGGGTTTTTTAAGAAACTCACAAAACATAAACCCTATTGTAGTTGGCCATGGTTGACTCCCTACAGGTGAAATATAAGTCCTTATAGACACCATGCACTTCAGAAACAGAGCCAGGGGCCTCTAAGAACACTCCTATCCATATATAACACCTATGAATGGCAACAACAAACAGTATTGCACAAGAGCCCTAAGGCTATAGTAGTGCCTTGTAACTTGGAGGTAACTAGTAACTTGGAGGTAACCAACAGCTCTCTAATTAAAGAGCCACTCAAAAAGAGGGATACCATCTCTGGTAATGGAAACATAGTAAACTACTCACTAATAGTGAAATAATGATTAATGAAGGATAATCTACAACCATTAATTTAATAAACAGTATAATCCATGACAACATTCTAAATATCTGTCCTCATACACACAAATGACTGTAATCCTCATGCCTCATCAGGGAAATTTCTCTTTGCAAAAGAGGCCACTGCCGAAAAATAACCATATATATGTGTGTGTGTGAATTATTATTAAACAATCTTTTTTCTTTCTTCTTTATTATTAAACAATCTTGCACCTAGACTCAGAAAACATTTCAGAAGAGGTGTGCAAAGATTATAAGAGCCAGTTGTCAGAGAGTTTGTTGTGAGATTGTGTCTCCTAGAAGTGTTAATAGATAAACACATAAAGTCTCACCAACATGCTTATATAAATATGATCTGAACAAGTAAAATAATATGCATACCAAAGAGGGCAGAGAAGAACCCCAGAGACCCTAAACAAAGAACTTCAGGAAAATAAGGAAAGATGAGAATGGGAAAAAATGTCTTCCCCAGGGAAGAGCACACCAATTGCTTTACTAGTGCCTAATGGTCATCCTTGAAAACATAAATACAAGTAGCATTACAGAGACAGTGCAATGTAATATATATTACATTCATATATATATATATGTATATATATTACATGTAACAACAATTAATTAAAAAAAACATAATTTGAAAGAGAACTACAAATGGTATATGGGAGGGTGTAGATGGAGAAAGAAGGAAAAATGATGTAATTATATTATAATCCCAAAAATACAAGAAATAAATTGAAAGAAAAGGAAGAGGCTATAATACAAAAACAGAAAATGACCATGTTCATCTATAGTATCTATTCTATGCAGCTACGGAAAGGCTTAAAATGTTTGTCTTTCAATGTGATTCTTTTGATCTACACTTCAGGAGATGCTTAAATGAATACTACATTGATGCCAAACAACATCCATGAAAATTCTCCTTATATTCATCACAGAAACACAAAACTAGTTCTAGCATTCATATGGAAGCATAAAAAACTATGAGTGGCTAAAAAACCTTAGCATAAAGATCATGGTTGTGGGTACCATGTTACCTAATCTCAAATTATACTATAGAGCTATGGTATTAAGCCAACATGATATTGACACAAAAAACAGATACATGCACCAATGAAGTAGAAGAGAAGAAATAAATATGCATATAGTTACTTAATTTTCAATAAAATGTGTCGTAAATATAAAGTTTAAAAAGGCAGCCTCTTCAACCCATTTGTCTGAGAAAACAGGGTCTCTACATTTACATGAATAAAAAATTCTCTCAAGGTCAATTCAGAATAAAATAATGATCATAATGAAAAGCTGAAACATTGAGACTGCTAAAGAAAAACATGTAAACCATTTTAAAATACAAGCAAGTGTTCTTTTAGAGAGAGAATCAGAGAGACCCTAATAGCTTGTGAACTGGGGACAAAAGTTGACAAGTGGAATTACAGAAAAGTTCAAAGCTTCTACACAATAAAGAAAAATAATCACTATAAGGAAGAGACAGCCAGCCCACAACAGTGGTTCTCAACCTTCCTATTACTTTGACCCTTCAATACAATTCTTCATGTTGTGCTGACAACTAACCATAAAATTATTTTGTTGTTACTTCATAACTGTAATTTTGCTACTTCAATGAATTATAATGTCAATTTTTGATATGCATGATATCTGATTTTCAACCCATATAAATTTAATGTCAATTTCTGGTATGCATGATAATCAAATTGCAACTCATATGAAAGGGTTGTTCAACCCCCAAAGGGGTTGCAACCCATAGGTTGAGAAACACTGGCCTATAGAATAGGCAAAATGTCTATAGCTTATATCCACTGGCAAGTGAGTACATACCATATTCATCTTTTTTGGTCTGGGTTACCTCACTCAGGATAGTGTTTACTAATTCCACCCACTTTCATGCGAAATTCAAGATGCCATTGGTTTTTTTTGTTTAACTACTGAGTAGTACTCTGATGTGCAAATGTGCCACACCTTCATTATCCATTCTTTGGTTGAGGGGCATCTAGGTTGTTTCCAGGTTCTGGCTATTACAAATAATGCTGCTATGAACATAGTTGACCAAATGCTTTTGTAGTATGATTGAACACCTTTTGGGTATATGCCCAAGAGTGTTATTGATGGATCCTGAAATAGGTTGATTTCCAATTTTCTGAAAAACCTCCACACTGATTTCCAAAGTGGTTGTACAAGTTTGCATTTCCACCAGCAATGGATGAATGTTACCTTTACTCCACATCCTCTCCAGCATAAGCTATCATTGGTGTTTTAGGTCTTAGTCATTCTGACAGGTGTAAGATGATATCTCAGAGTTGATTTGATTTGCATTTCCCTGATGGCTAAGGATGTTTAATATTTCTTTAAGTATTTTTCCAGCCATTTGAGATTGTTCTGTTGAGAACTCTGTTTAACTCTGTACTGTTGAATGTGGAGTGGCAGACTGCATTCCGGCTGCCCTGGCTCCTGCATGGCTAGCTTATGGCCTGAAATAATTACTCCGAAACTGTATTCTTTTAAACACTGCCTGGCCCATTGTCTCCAGCCTCTTATTGGCTAACTCTTACATATTGATCTAACCCATTTCTAATATTCTCTGTAGCATCACGAGCTGGCTTACCAGGAAAGATCTTAACCTGCGTCTGTCTGGAGTGGGAGAATCATGGCGACTGCCTGACTAGGCTTCTTTCTCCCAGCATTCTGTTCAGTTTTCTCCGCCTACCTAATTTTCTGTCCTATCAAAGGGCCAAGGCAGTCTCTTTATTTAACCAATGAAATTAACACAAAAAGAAGACTCCCCTCCATCATTTCCCCTTTTTTGTTTCAACAAAAAAGAAAGGCTTTCACTTTAACATAGTAAGATTACATATAACAAAACAGTTATCAAGTAAGAATTACAGTTACAATATTTATATCTATTTTATCTTTTATCATAACTAAAAAATACTATAACTATAACTAACCATTCTTCAACTCCATCAAAGACCCCAGAAGGATATAATATTACCTAAGCATATAAGAAATCAAAAACCCTAGAAATGACAGAAACATCTTGCTGCCTGGACAGTCACCCAAAGTTCCTCTGTACCATTGGGGCATCCATCTTCAGCTTTCAGGCCCATAGTATCCAGAAGACTTTCCCGTGAAGCAGGACATTTCAAAGACAGTTCAGTCACTATCTGTTGTGTCCTCCAGAATGTCTCGCAGACTCTTTCATGAATCAGGAACCCTGAAAGACCATCTCACCTTTTGGCAAGTTCAGCAGTCCTCTCTCTGCAGGTTCTTTGTGTCCAGTTTATGCAGTAGTCCAGGCAAGAGCAGTCTCTTGCCCAAATGGCTATCAAACTTCATAAGGAGCCTCTTTGATGGTCATCTTCCTCTTTAAGTAGATTGGTGCTGTCAGGAGCAGACATGCCTCATTGTCATGAAAAGCCCTAAGTTATTAAAACATTAAATGCCATATTCTGCAGTCTTTGAAAGATATGAAGAATGCCTATCTAACTGAAATATATCTCTATATGCCTAGAAAATCTAACTAACATTACTACAAGCTTGAATATTATCAATGATTATCCACTAACAACCCATATTTCCTAATTATACATTATATTTTTAAATGATCTACATAATCATAATACCATAATCAAGAGCAGAAATACATATACATATAACAAAATTGACCTTAAATCCATACCGATGTAAATTATTTTTATATACATATATCATATTCCCCTTTAAATGTAAAAGAACATTTATAAACAATATTTGGGAACATGGGCACAGTTTTTTCTCTCCAAACTGCTTCCTGATGAATGGGGGTTGCTGTTATTTAGGTCTTTTATGATATAACCTGTGTGCTAGTTTCATCTCAGTTGGCAGTTGAGCAAAGTAATTTTTTGAGGGTGTTTACAGCAACCTTTCAGGAGGGCATGGTCTTATCATACCATATTGGGATAGACGCAATCCACAGGGTCTCATCCTCTGTTAAAACAAAAGAAGATCCTTTCCAAAGAATCATATCCTTAGACCCAAATTCTGAAGTCATACCCTCATGATATCCATTCTGGTTCCACTTGGCAGCCCATATAATGAAATGTCTCTCTGTACTTAGCTCCTTCCCAGTCAAAAGTTTTAAAGAAAACACAATGTACATAATCCAGACTCTCTATGAATTTTCCATTTTTACGTGGCTTGTTTTTCTTTATTTCTTTTAATCTCTAAATATCTGTACTCTGTCTCTTTAAAGATTTTACCCTTTTTTTAAGGCATTAACTTTATTCTCTATATTTTTTTTCTCCCCAGGAAGTCACACTTTAAAATGACACAGATTTTTTTTCTGCTGCTGTTGCCGAATCAGGAAATCTCTCTACGACACACCACCAACAAACAGCAAAAATCTGTGTTAAACTTTTTCTCCCCGAAATAATTACACAGAAACCGGCACCACTCTGTATTCTTTTAAACACTGCCTGGCCCATTAGTTCCAGCCTCTTATTGGCTAGCTCTTACATATTGATCTAACCCATTTCTAATAATCTGTGTAGCACCATGAGGTGTCTTACCAGGGAAGATCTTAACCTGTGTCTGTGTCGGGTGGGAGAATCATGGCGACTGCCTGACTCAGCTTCTTTCTCCCAGCATTCTGTTCTGTCTACTCCGCCTACCTAATTTTCTGTCCTATCAGTGCCAAGGCAGTTTCTTTATTAACCAATGAAAGTAACACATAGACAGATAACCCTCCTCTATCACTGTACCCTATTTTTATTGGGTTATTTCGAGTTTTAATGTCCAATTTCTTGAGTTCTTTATATATTTTGAAGATTAGTCCTTTGTCTGATGTGGGGTTGGTGAAGATATTTTCCCATTCAGTAGGCTGCCACTTTGTCTTGTTGACAGTGTTCTTTGCTTTACAGAAGATTTTATGTTTCAGGAGGTCCAATTTATTTATTGTTGCTTCAGTGTGTGCTACTAAGTTTATACTTAAAAAGTGGTCTCCTGTGCACGTTCATTGACGACTATTTCCCACTTTCTATTCTATCAGGTTCAGTGGGGTCAGATTTATATTGAGGCCTTTAATCCATTTGGATTTGAGTTTTGTGCATGGCCATAGATATGAATCTATTTCTATTCTACATGTGGACATCCAGCTATGCAGGCACCATTTGTTGAAGTTACTTTCTTTTTTCCATTGTATAATTTTAGCTTCTTTGTGAAAACTCAGGTGTTCATAGGTGTATAGATTAAGATCCAGGTCTCTGATTTGATTTTATTGGTTAGCCTCTTTGTTTTATGCCAATACCAAGCTGTTTTCATTGCTGAGCTCTATAATAGAGCTTGATGTCAGGGATGGTGATGCCTCCAGAAATTCCTTTATTGTATAAGTTTTTTGGCTATCCTTTCTTTTTTTTTTCTTTTTCTATATGAAATTGAATATTGTTCTTTCAAGTTCTGTGAAGAATTGTCTTGGAATGTTGATGGGGATTGCAATGAAAGAGCCTAGATTTCATGGTCTAAGATAAACTAAGTAATAAGATGAACCCAAAGGGAAAACCTATATAGATCCACCTGGAAATTGGAAACAGACAAGATCTCCTGACAAAATTGGGAGCATGGGGTTTAGGGGAGTATAACATGAGGGGTCTGCTTTCTCCTTGGTGTTTCTGTCCTGCCCAATACCCCACAGCCAGCAAGCCCCAAAGAAAATCACATGGAGAGTCTACATTAGGTTATAAACTGACTGGCCCATTAGCTCAGGCTACTTCTTAGCTCTCATCACTTATATTATCCTATTATTCTTACCTATGTTAGCCACATGCCTCAGTACCTTTCTCAGTTGGTAGGTTACATCTTGCTTCTCAGTGGTCTGGGCTGGAACAGGAGGAATGAGCTTCCTCCTTTCCAGCACTCTCCTGTTCTCATTGCCCTCCCTCTACTTCCTGTCTGGTTGACCCACCTATACTTCCTGCCTGGCCAATCAGGCTTTTATTAAAATACATGATTGACAGAATACAAACAATTCTCCCACACCAGGGGAGAAAGAAGGGTGGACGAAAAAGAAGGAAAGAAGGAGAGGGAGGAGGAGAACTTGAAGGGAATAGGACAGTTGAGATGAAGGAAGGACAGAGATGAGAGCAAAGAAAGAGATATAGTGATTGAGGGAGCCATTATAGGGTTAGCAGAAATCTGGCTCTAGAGAAATTCCAAGGAATCCACAAGGATGAGCCCAGCTAAGACCCTAAGCAATAGAGGAGAGGGGGCCCTATGTTGACTTGCTCTGTATTCAGATAGATGAATATCTTAAGTATCACCATAGAACCTTCATCCAGCAACTGATGGAAACAGAGGCAGAGACCCACATCAGAGCACTAGACTGAGCTCCCAAAGTTGAGTTGAAGAGTGGGAGGAATGTGAATATGAGCAAAGAGGTCAAGACCATGATGGGTTCGCCTACTGAATCAATTTACCTGAGCTACTGGGAGCTTACCAACTTCAGCTGGACTGGAAAGGAATAAGCATAGATAGGACCAAATTAGGACCTTTCAATGTGGATGACACTTGCATGGCTGGAGCAGAGAGAGGGGCCACTGGCAGTGGCACCCGAATTTATCCCTACTGCATCTATGGCTTTTTTTTTTTTGGATCCTCTTCTCTTTGGATGTATACCTTGCTCAGCCTAGATATAGAAGGGAGGGCCTTGGAACTTCCAAAAAGAAATATGTCTTACCCTCTTTGATGATTAAATGGGGATTGGGTGGGAGGGTGTATGAAAGGAATTGAGAAGAGGGGGGAAGGAACTTGGGCTAGTATATTTTAAAAATATAATAAATTAAAAAATTAAAACTACAAAGAAGCTTAAAAAAGAACAGGTAAAATGTCTCTGCCAATTATACATTAGACAGATTAACTTCTACAGAAGTGCAAATTTAAATGCAAATGTATGTATTGGTTTCTTATTTTGCTGTTGCTTACAAATTCAAAAGGTTAGAATACATGATCACCATGTTGGCCCATATGGTCGCAGGCATGCAGTAATTGAGTTGTAGCAGTAGCCGAGACTGGGGATGGTATGCCTTTGGAAACCTTAAAGCCGACCTCTGGTGACCCCTCTTCCAATAATGACATACATTCTAATACTTTTCAAAACTTCCATCAACTGGGGAACCAGGTATTCAGATATATAAGCCTATGGCAGGGCATTCTCACAGAACTCCCCTCACACAAAACCAATAAATTATCCAATGAACCAGACATCTCTGAAGAGAAGAAATGCAAACAGCCTATAAATGTTTGAAAATGTGCTCAAAATCTCTAACCACTGGGGAAATAACATTTCATTGTTGTGTTATCAGTGTCCTATATAGAATTACTATATATTTGTTCATGTCACTCTATGAAAAGTTAATACAATAAAGAATAAAGGGCATTAATTGAGGGCATTATAATCCTCAACAAAGGGCACCTGGGCAAATGGAGGAGATCAGTGGGGAAGAGTTTGGGATAAATAATCTCAAGATAATCTTAATTGTTAACCTGAGGAAATCTGAGGTCACCTGGGAAAAGGGCCTCTAGCATGCATTGGGGGTTATCTTGAATAGATTGATTGAGGTAGAAAGAGCCACGAACTGTAGGTAACACCATTCCCTGGGACCCTAGTCTGTATAAAATAGAAGATAGTAAACTAATCAAAAGCATTTATTGTTTTCTTCTTCTTAAATGTTGATACAATGTAATTAGCTCTTTCAACTGCCATACCTAGACTTCTTGTCATGGTACCCTTAAACTGTGAGCCCACATCTTTTTGCTTATATTGCTTCCTTCAGGGTATTTTATCACTACATCTAGAGAAGTAACTGAGACAAGAATTAAAAAAAAAAAAGAAAGGCAGCTCAATCACTGAATGAGATATATCAAAAAGTCTTTTACATCTAGAAGACAGCCTGAAATACTCTATTTTCTAAACAAAAACCTTGTTTTGTTGGTGTTTTATGGTGTTATACTGAGTCAGCCTCTGTGTTTTCCATTAAGTTCTGAAATGAAACCTGATAATTGACAGGCCCAATATAGTCCCACAGAATATACGTTCTGTACTGTCCCTCCAATCCAAAAAATAACCTAAAGAAGAAACTTTCATATTTATATCTCATGAATGCAGTATTTTTATTCACAAACTGAAATTGTTAACCATGATATCCAGATATGTAAGGAAAAGCAATACCATTCAAAAGAATGGCCAAAACAAATCAATGAAGGACTCCAGAGAAAATAGACAATACCTAGAAAACCTGAAAAGGTATGGAAATATAGATATGATTGGAAAATTCTGACATCTAAAAAAGGAAATAATCATTATAAACATAACAGAGGTAAAGCTTTTATCCAATATCATGGATTTTGGATATACTCATTAATCATGCTTTAATATTTTCATCTTGGATTTGTCTACAGAATCCAGATTAGCATATATTACCATGTATTTGTCAGTTTAAGCTTAATACATATAGCTGGAATTTGGTTATCTCAATGAGACCCACTGCTAAGAAAAACTCAATTACAAATGTCCCTTATATATACATACCTCAGTTAGAGTATGTACTCAGTTGTCCAGGAAAACTAATCTTGAGTTTATCTCTGTCACTTCTCTCCCTTACCAAACATTCGAAAATCTAGTTGGTACAGTCTCAAAGTGTACCCAAGATAGATTTTGTTGATATCACTACAATGTTTCATAACTTATTTAGTAAAGGTCAATGTCTTTATTCTAACCCACAAAGTTGTCCATACCCTCCTTGACTTTTTTCCTAATACACATTTAATTTATTCAACTGATCAAACTGAACTTTTTACTGTTCATAAGACACATTAGGCAGCTTCTAAGATCAGGTTTTTCTGTGGCTTTTAATTTTTAACTATCTATATTATCAGATATTGGTGGGGTGATTTATTCTCATGATTCCTTCAGACCTTTATTCAAACATCATATTTTTAATGAAGTCTTTCTATACCTTTACCTGATAATGTAATCACTTCACCCAGTACTTCTTATCATCCCTATGTTTATCTTCCCAGGTTTTATCACCATCTTTCGATCATGTTAGAGACCTCACCATTATCTTTATTCTCTGCAAACAAAACTCTATGAGACTTGGGTTTGCCTATAAAACAATAAATTTTATTCAATTCTATTAATCTTGGGATTCACAGATTATTTATATATAATGAATGTTTCATCAATATTTAAGAGTAGATGAACAGATGAGATGTTTTATCATATAAAAAGAAAAGAAGTCAAACTTTCACTATTTGCAGATGATATAATAGTATACATAAGTGACCCCCAAAACTCCACCAAAGAACTCCTACAGCTGATCAACACCTTTAGTAATGTGGCAGGATACAAGATCAATTTAAAAAAATCAGTAGCCGAGTTTTAAGCTCCTACACTAAGGCTACCCACCCAGAGCGGTGAGCATTAAGGTCCCCTGTAAGGGAGCCCGGGCACCCTCAGCCTGTGCTCCAGGGGCTCCTGTGCTCTCCTGGATCCCGCCCTGCCTGCCCCGTTCTTCCTTTTGTCCCAGGATCATTGGGCTACCAAGCGGCCCTGTTTAGGTGCTGAGGAGTTCCATCTGGACAGGTGAGTGTGTGCTATCCAGGGGCGATTGTCCCGGAAGAGAGCACAAACCCCCCTCCCTCAGCTCCTTCTGCAAGGCTGTCTTTCTTACACATGACCCCCGCCTCCAAGCCTGTGTTTCCTGCAAGGTCCTTTGCTCAGGAACAGCTTTCTGCTCCTACACTAAGGCTTCCAACCCAGAGCAATGAGTGCCTGCCTACATGTCAGGCCTCAAGGACTCCTGAAAGGGAGCACGCACATCTTCAACTTGTGAGGCAGGGTGTCCTGTGTTCTACTGGCCCCTGCCCTGCCCCCCAAGTTACTCCTTTTTGTCTGCGGGTCATTGGACTACCAGTCGTCCTTGTTTGGGTGCTGAGGACTTCCAGCTGGACAGGACGGTCCCTGCTTCTACACTAAAGAGATACACCCAGAGACTCAGTCATAGCAAAGACTGGACCAAGACACCAGGCCTCTCCTGGCTTCATTTGAAGGTGGAGATGGGAAGGCGCCAATGCAAGACTTCCTCCAACAACCTGAAAGGCAACATGACATCACCAGAATCCAGGGAACCCAAAATAAGAAGAATTGTACACCCTACTCCAGAAGAATTAGAAGAAATCGACTCAAAAGTGAATTATATGAAAATAATAGAAGACCTTAAGCAGGAGGTGAAAAACTGCCATAAACAATTAGAGATTACAAACAAAAAGGTAGAGGAAATGAATAAATTGCTCAAAGATACCCAAGAAAACAAAGAGAAACAAGAAAAAGCAATCAAACAGGTAAGGGAAGCAGTTCAAGACCTGAAGAATGAAATGGAAGTAATGAAGAAAACACAAAGCGAAGGAAGGTTGGAGATGGAAAATCTGGGTAAACGAACAGGAACTACAGAGACAAGTACTACCAACAGAATACAAGAGATAGAAGAAAGAATATCAGACACTGAAGATACCATAGAGAAAATAAACACACTGATCAAAGAAAACAGCAAAACCAACAAATTCTCATCACAAAACATTCAGGAAATATGGGACACAATAAAAAGACCAAACCTAAGAATAATTGGAGTAGAAGAAGGAGAAGAGGTGCAACTCAACGGCCCAGAAAATATATTTAATAAAATTATAGAAGAAAACTTTCCCAACCTAAAGAAAGATGTACCTATGAAGGTTCAAGAAGCATACAGAACACCGAATAGGCTGGATCAAAAAAAAAAAAAAACCCCCCCGCCATATAATAATCAAAACACAAAACATACAGAATAAAGAAAGAATATTAAGAGCCGCAAAGGAAAAAGGCCAAGTTACTTACAAAGGTAAACCTATCAGACTTACACCTGACTTCTCTATGGAAACCATGAAAGCCAGAAGGTCCTGGATAGATGTTCTTCAGAAACTAAAAGATCACGGATGCAAGCCCAGACTACTATACCCAGCCAAGCTTTCGTTCACTATAAATGGAGAAAACAAAATTTTCCAGGATAAAAACAAATTTAAACAAAAAAATCAGTAGCCATCATATGTACAAATGATAAAAGGTCTGAGAAAGAAATCAGAGAAACATCACCCTTAAAAATAGCCACAAAGAACATAAAATATCTTAGGGGTAAAACTAGCCAAAGAAATGAAAGGCCTGTTCAACAAAACATTAATTCTTTGAAGAAATAAATTGAAGAAGATATGAAAAAATGGAAATATCTTTCATGTTCTTAGATAGGGAGAATCAACATAATAAAAATGGCAAGTTTACCAAAAGCAATCTACAGATGCAATGTAATCCCCTTCAAAATCCCAACACAATTCTTCACAGAACTTGAAAGAACAATATGAAACTTAATGTGGAAAAACAACAATAAAATATTAGGATAGCCAAAACAACCCTGTACAAAGAGGAACTTCTGTAGGCATCATAATCTCTGACATCAAGCTCTATTATAGAGATACAGTAATGAAAACAACTTGGTATTGGCATAAAAACAGACAGGTGAACCAATAGAATCAAATTGAAAACCCTGATATTAATTGACAACCTATGAACACCTGATTTTTGGCAAAGAAGCTAAAATTATACAATGGGAAAAAAGAAAAAATCTTCAACAAATGGTGCTGGTAAAACTATGTCAACATATAGAAGAAAGCAAACTGATCCATATCTATTCCCATGTACAAAACTTAAGTCCAAATGGATAAATGACCTCAACATAAATCCAGTCACACTGAGCCTCATAGAAGAGAAAGTGGAAATACCCTTCAATGCATGATCACTTCCTAAATATAATACCAGTAGTGGACACTGAGAGCAACAATAAATAAAAAGGGATCTCCTGAAACTGAGAAGGTTTTTTTTTTTTTTTTTTTTTTTTTTTTTGGCAAAGGACACAGAACACAGTCAATAAGACAAAATGGCAGCCCACAGAATGGGAAATATCTTCACTAATGCCACATTGGACAGAGGACTGATCTCTAAAATATAGAAAAACCTCAATAAACTAGACATCAAAATACCAAATAATCCAATTAAAATTGGATACAGATCTAAATTAGAATTCATAACTTAAGAACCTCAAATGGCCGAAAGGCATTTAAGGAACTGGTCAACATCCTTAGCCATCAGGTAAATGTAAATCAAAATGACTGAGATATCATCTTACACCTTCCAGAATGGCTAAGATCAACAACACTAATGGCATCTTAGGCTGGAGAGGATGCACTAATGAAATCTTATGCTGGAGAGGTTGCAGAGTAAAAGAAACACTGCACTACTGCTGATGGGAGTGCAAATTTATACAGCCACTTATGAAATCAGTATGGTGGTTTCCCAGAAAACTGTGAATAAATCTACCTCAAGATACAGCAATACCCAAACCATGAAAACTTATACCACAAGCTCAACTGTGTTCATATCAGCACTATTCATAATAGCCAGAACCTGAAAGCAACCTAGATGTCTCTCAACCAAAGATTAAATAAAGAAAATGTGGTACATTGGCACAATGGAGTGCTACTCAGCAGAAAAACAAAACAAAACAAAAAAACAATGACAACTTGATATTTACAGGCCAATACATGGAACCAGGAAAAAACATCTTGAGTGAGGTAACACAGAGCCAGAAAGACAAATACAGTATGTACTCACTCATAAGTGGATATTAGATATAAAACAGAGTAACCAGCCTATATAGTCCATGATCCCAGAGAAGCTAGGTAGCAAGGAGAACCCTAAGGAATACTCCTGGGAAGGGAAATAAACAAGATCTCCTGAGAAAATTGGGAGCAGGATGTAGGAGGAGAAGGAAGGAGAGGGAGGAAGAGAACATGAAGAAATGAGATGGTTGAGATGGGGAAAGGGCAGAGAGGGAGAGCAAGGAAAGATGATATCCTGATTGACAGAGCCATTACGGGGATAGCAAGAAACAAGACACTAGGGAAATTCCCAGGAATCTACAAGGATGGCCCTGAGCAATAGTGGAGAGGGTGCCTGAACTGGCCTTCCTCTGTAATCAGATTGGAGACTACCTTAATTGTCATCATAGATCCTTCATCCAGTACTGATGGAAACAGATGCAAAGATCCACAGCTAAGCACTGGGCTGAGCTCCTACAGTCGAATCAAAGAGAGGGAGGAGTAATAACATGAGAAAAAGGGTCAAGACCATGATGTGGATACACACAGAAACAGGTGACCTGAGCTCATCAGATCTTAATGACTCCAAACTGACAATGGGGGAAACATGCATAACACCAAACAAGGCCCTCTGAATATGGGTGACAGATGTATGGCAGGGAAGTCTGTGGGGCTACTGGCAATAGGACCAGGATTTATGCCTAATTCTTGATTTGGCTTTTTGGTGCCAATTCTCTCTTTGGAGGGATATTTTGTTTAGCCTAGATAGTGGGGAGGGCATTTATTCTGCTTCAAACCGATGTGCCAGCCTTACCCTCTCTTAGGAATGGATAGGGGTGTGGTGGGGAGAGTGGGAGGAGAAGAGGTAGTGAGAAATGTGATTTCTATGTAAAATGAGAAAAGGCTGTTTCAAAAACAGAAAAGAAAAAAAAGATCAGCGTCTCACAGATCAATGATCAAGTTAGAGTTACTTTTCTTCCTTAAACTATAGAGCCTCAGAACTCCATGATTTAAAATTACCTGGAGTTTTACATTTTATCACTTCAGAAACAGTCAAGTGAAGGAATCAAGTAAGGATATTTTTCTTGCACAAAATGAAACCAGAAAAGTTAGTTTCTAATTTTCTTATTTTGGAGAAAACACTCAAACTAGTCAGCAAAATGTATCCCAGAAAAAAAATAATGCAATGTCATTGCTTTAATCTAAACAAAAAACTATGATGATTTAAAACTATCTTCAGTTTTAAAAGTTTTGTAATAACTCCTAGGTTCTTAGAAATGATACTGGCTCATCCTCTACATTTGAGGGAAAGAAAGTCAATCAGAATTTCTGACTTAAAATGCCCTGTGTTGACGGAGACTGCTTGTTCACTTCCTCGCTGTCCAGGTCAGAAGTAATCATAGAGAAACTGTATTAATTGCAATACTATTTGGCCAATAGCTTAACTGTATTTCTAGCTAGCTCTTATATCTTAAATTAACCCATTTCTATTATTTTAAATTTTACCACAAGGTTTACCAGTACTGGCACACAGGTGTCTTTCTTTTCTGGTGACTACATGGCATCTTTCAGACTCTGCCTTCTTTCCTCCTCTATCTGCTTGGAATTTCTGCTTTGCCCTATTCTGTGCTACAATAGGCCCAGAACAGATTCTTTATTAACCAATAGTATTCACAGCATACAGAGGGGAATCCCACATCACCTCCCCTTTTGTGTCTAAATAAAATTTAATTTTAGTTTTAATTTTAACACAGTAAAATTATATANTATCAAGCAAGAATTGCAGTTAAATATTTATATCTTCTTTATCTTTTATTATAGCTAAGGAAAACTATAACTATCTATTCTTCAACTTCTTCAAAAACTCAAAAAGAATATAATACTACCTAAGCAAACAGGAAGTACATTATAAGCAACTTCTAAAACTCTAGAATTGACAGAGACATCTCATTCCTTGGACAGCCACCCAAAGTTCTTCTGTAACATTGGCCCACCTATCTTGAGCCCATAGAACTTTCTATCCAGCAGACTTTTCTATGAAGCAGGAAATTTTTAAGACAGTTCCACCTATCTTGGCAGTTTGTCAGTCACTTTCTTCTGTATCCTACAGAATGTCTGGCTCACTCTCTCATGAAGCAGAAACCCCAAAGGACAGACTCAGGTTTATGCAAGGTGAGTGGTCATTTTTCTGTGGGTCCCACATGTCCAGTTCATGCAGCATAATATCAAGCAGTACATACAAAATCAGTTTCTTGCCAAAATGGCTAGCAATCTCCATGAGAAGCCTCTTTAATACCCATCTTCCTCTTGAAGTAGTCCGGTGTGGTCAGGAGCAGATGTCAGTCATTGTCATGAAAAGTCCTAAGTTCTTAAAACATTTTAAATGCCATATTCTGTTAGTCTTAGAAAGTTTTGAAGAATACCTATCTAACTGTAATATATCTCTATATATCTAGAAAACCAAACTAACATGATTACAAGTTTGACTATTATAAATGACTATCTATTAACCTTTATTTCTGAATTATACATTATATTTTTAAATGAGCCACACAAACACAATACTTTAATCAAGAGCAGAAATATACATATAACAAAATTTATCTTAAATTTGTATCAATGGACCAAGATCCATACCAATGCAAAGTATACATCTTTATAGTATATCCCCCTTTAAAAATAAACAAACATTTATAAGCAATATTTGGGAATTTGGACATAGTTCTTTCCAAACTGCTTCTTGCTGATTTTTGTGCAAAGTAAGTTTTGCGTTTGTGGAGACCTTTAAGGGACTCTTGGTCCATTAAACCACATTAGTCTAGAAGTAATCTACAGGTTCTCATCTTCTGTGGAAGCAAAAGCAGAACATCTTTTCCAAAGCAACATATCCTTAGACCCAAATTTTGAAGTCAAGATACCATTAGAACATAAATGTTGGTTTGGCTTAGCAGCCTGAAATATCTCTCTGTACTTAGCTCAAAACATTAAAACAAAACATGATAAAATACATATTGCAGACTCTCTGTGTATTTTTCATCTCTATGTGGCTTGTTTTCCTTTACTCCTTTAATCTGTCTGTACTCTGTCTCTTTAAAGAGTTTGTTTTATTTTTTTAAATCATGTATTTCCTTTTTTAACTGTTTATATTCTTTTTATTCTCTCTCCAAAGCCTATATACATTTATCTAACACTGTGACCCATTTAGAGGCCTCTTCCACCTGAATCTGTCATTAATGCATGTCTGTAATTATTTTCTGACCAGGAGTACTTTTTTTAAAATGCTAATCAGGTGTTGCTAGGACCAACTCTGCAATCCTGCCTGTTGGCTCTGCCCAGTCAAACATGGAGGAGGCATATTCACTGTCTCTGTGAACCATGATCACAGCCCTATTTTTAGGCACCCAGTTGGTCTATGTTGCCATTAAGCAAGTTGTAGGACTCTGCTCACAAACCCCATTTAAATGTTCTGTAGCCAACCTACTGGAAGAGTCAGAGCTGTTAGTGCTGGCAAAACAGGAAGGCACCATTTTTTAAAGAAGCCACAGAGTTTTATTGCACCTCTCTTAAAGGAGTCACAGTGTTCCTGCTTGCCATAAGTCTATCTGGAAACAAAATTGCTTCTACCAAGAAGCTGCACTAAACTCTGTTTATTTTGTGCCTAGAAGTTTTGGCAAGCTTTTTCAGGATTTACTTGGATATAGTAGACCATGTTTGAACACATCACCCTTGTCTGAATATGCAGCAATTATATGACATTTCTGAGTAATTGATGGAATATTAGAAACACAATTCATTTGATATGTTTCTTATTGATACCAAATTATGTTTATTTCTTTCTGAAATGTGTCATTCAGCAAATATTTTTAAGAAATTATTATATGCTTGACATTGTCTTAGGTACTGAGAGGATAAAAGAGTATAAACAAAATCAGAAAATACTCTAACCTAATCGATTTAACATGCATTTAGTGAGAAACAGATAAATATTTATGTAAGAATATTTTACCTTTTCCTAAATTTTGAGATGGAAATCTTATATGATAATTGACTAATCATGGGATAGAATATACTATGTAATCTTGCGTGATCAGATAAGGAGACAACATATTAAGTATTACCTAAGATAAACTATTACTATATTATGGTAATATATTAATAATTAAGATGATATATTGATATTATCTAAGATAATATACTAATATAATAGATAATGAGATAATATGTTATATCCAAGTAAAAACTAGAAAAGAGCTATGGTAAACAATTGAAAGCAGAGTTTGGCAGCTGAAGAAACAGCACATTCAACATTTTCATGCAGGAAGAATCATGTTATGTAACAGAAACAGTGAGGTCACTACAAATGGAAGATGGTGTAAGGGTCTGAATGATGGAAAATGTGATCAGAGAGTGTGGTTTTGTTTGTGTAAAGCTGCTTTGAGGAACTTTTTTCTTCTATTTTAAGCCATGACATATTTTAGAGTGAAGAATAATAATGTTGAGTTTTCTGATTTAAAATCACCCTGTCCATGACCTATAGGGGCTCTAGAGAGTGAGTTTGTGATATACAGTCAATAATAAAAATAGAGAGACTTCTAACTAAAGTATAATAAATGACATTGATAGTATCATGAATAAGGAAATATTAGAGGAGTTGAGATTTGATTAATTTATTGTATCAGTTACATTTTGGAGAAAGTACAAAAGTAAAAGGTAAGTGAAGGTAGAGGAAGAAGGAAAAACTAGAAATCTAAGAGAATTTGCAGGTTTGGGGTTTCAGCAATTGAAAAACACTAATGTTGCTTATTATAAAGAGGCAGGGATGAGATTTTTCAGCCTGAAAATTAATAATGGTTTAGAATGGGTTAAGATAAAAATGTCATAGTAAGATGCACAAGTGATAAGTAGGTAAGTATATATGCAACATTTCATAAGAGATGTTGAGAATCTAGGTTTAGGTTTGCTAGGTATTAAATATTATTTAAAACCATGTGTCCTGTGACACTACTTTTTAATATCATGAAAAGTAGTACATGTGTGTATATGTGAGAGATTATAAATGTATTTCATTGTTTTTATGCTCAAATTATCAAGAAGCAGAAAACATGAATTATAACATTAGATTTAACCATGTGAAATTAATATTTGACAAATTGACAATTACACATGATTTAAGCAAACAGTTACAAAATAAATTGCAATTGTGTTAAGTCTTAAATATAAAAGAGAAATAATACAAAAAAACAAGAGTGGTTACAGATGAGGAGAGTCAGGGTTATATGGGAATGTGTGAGTTTACTTCATTTGCAAGGGAGACATCAAATCAATAGTGTTAAAATTTGATGAAACAAGAAACAGAGCTGGGATATATATATTGTACAAATTTGAAAATGAAATCACTGGAGGAGATTTTTAAACTAATGTAGTTCTGGTGTTCTCCTTCACAGTAGGATGATAACAGTTAATAGTGATATATATTACAAAATAATCAGAAGAGACCTTCTCTTGAATGTTCTCACCACAGAGAAGTAATAAATGTATCAGTTTATGGATAAGACAAATCACTTGGTATGATTAGTACAAATTATACACATGCACTGAGACATCACAGTGTACCTTATAATTATATGTAATTACTTTGTGATAATTAAAAATAGTAATAAGGGCTAGTGAGAACAAGCAAAATTACTGTTTCATAAATATGGTGACCTGAATCCAATACCCAGAAATCACAGTAAAAGGAGAAAACATAGCATATGTGTGCCTTCACTAATATATGCACACACACACATACACACAAATTAATTGATCAAAAATAAAATTAAAACATTAAAAGATAATGTAACTAATAAAGAAGTTGAGGTAAGAAAAAGTGTTAAAGATAGCATAGTTTATTCAGTTTCTCATTTCTCATAGCAACAGAAAATTGAGTACATACTCTTTGTTATGGGTATATCAAAAAAAGTGCACAAAAGTCTTTAGTATTATGGCGATAATATTCAGAATAAATATACCTCCTCCATAATTGGAGAGAGCAAATGAAGAGAATTTTTTTGTTGTTTATTTTAACTTATCTATTAAATTTTCTTATGAGAATGGGTTGTAAAATTAACAATGATACTATAAAAATACAATAACATAATTTACTGTCTATTTTGGCAATCTAAAATTAGATGATTTGTTGTCACATGTGCTTTTGATGTTTGACTATACTAAAAATTCATACAGCCTTTTATTTTTTCCACTAGGGTGTGAAAAATTATCAAATATGCTTTCTATATGAATGCTGTTATTTAAAGATTGATGGAGGAAGGTCATTGGTTAATAAAGAAACTGCCTTGGCCCATTTGATAGGCCAGCCCTTAGGTAGGTGGAGTAGACAGAACAGAATGCTGGAAGAAAGAAGCCGAGTCTGGCAGTTGCCATGATTCTCCCAGCCAATACAGATGCAGGTTAAGATCTTCCCTGGTAAGCCACCTCATGGTGGTACACACATTATTAGAAATGGGTTAAAGCAAGATGAAAGAATTAGCCAATAAGAGGCTGGAACTAATGGGCCAGGTAGTGTTCAAAAGAATACAGTTTCCGTGTAATTATTTTGGGTGTAAAGCTAGCCATGCAGGAGCCGGGGCGGCCAGAATGAAGCTCACAGCAGCTTCTTACTACAGAGTGGTGCTCCAACATGATGGACTAAATCCACTTAAAAATCTGAGAAGGCTTAAAAATAAGGGAGAGAGAGTTTAACACAGATTTTTGTTGTTTGTTGTTGACGTCCCGTAGAGAGATTTCCTGATTCAGCAACAGCAGCAGAAAAAAAAAAGCTGTGTCATTTTAAAGTGCAGCTTCCTGGGGCTGAGCTGCTAGTGCAAACTCTGGCCTTAAACCATTTCAATGGCTTTTATGGGACTGGATGTTTGTGTTCCTGATTGAGATTGGAAGGAGAGTGCTCTGAGACCTTGCAGATGGCTCAGTGCTCCCCGCTTGCACCTGGGCAGACAGCATAATAAGGCTTAGGCAGGCAGAAGAGCATGGCGGATTCCTGCTGCCATACAGAGATGTGTTTTCAGATAGCGCAGTGCTCTGAGTGTCAGATTTGGCTGTAACTTGGATGAAAAGAGTTTCTGTGCTGCACGCTCAGTGTCAGAGTTAAACTGCTGAGTGTGGCTCCAATGTGGACTGGCTTTGTGCATGAAACTGTGCACAGCTCAGGAGCACCAAATGGATCTGAGACAGGAGCTGCTGCTCCATCCTGAACTGTGCTGACCTCAGGCAGAACGATCGTTATTATTATAACAACAGCACAGTAAAGGTTTAGACTGGCAGTAAACAGGCAGTAACGAATTACCCCTACGTGGTGCAAACAGTTTTTAAGAAGTGCGTAGCATTTTAAGAACTGTTCTTGGATAGTAAAAAAAAAAAAAAAAAAAAAAATTACAGATTCACAATAGGACAGATTCAGACCACTAAATGGATCACAATGTTGGATGAGTGTACATAGGCTTGAGAGAGAGAGAAAAAAATAGAGAATAAAGTTAATGCCCTAAAAAACGGTAAAGTCTTTAAAGAGACAGAGTACAGATATTTAGAGATTAAAAGAAATAAAGAAAAATAAGTCATGTAACAATGGAAAATTCACAGAGTCTGGTTTATGTACATTGTTTTTTCTTTAAAATTTTTGACTGTGAAGGAGCTAAATACAGAGATTTAATAACTTAGTTAGATTTTCTAGATATATAGAAATATATTTCAATTAGATAGGCATTCTTCATATCTTTCAAAGACTGCAGAATATGGCATTTAAAGTATTTTAATAAATTAGGGCTTTTCATGACAATGAGACATGTCTGCTCCTTATAGCGCCAATCTACTTAAAGAGGAAGATGAGCATCAAAGAGGATCCTTATGGAGTATGATAGCCATTTGGGCAAGAAACTGCTCTTGCCTGGACTGTTGCACAAACTGGACACAGAGAACCTGCAGAGAGAGGACTGCTGAACTTGCCTAAAGGTGAGATGATCTTTCAGGGTTCCTGATTCATGAAAGAGTCTGTGAGACATTCTGCAGGACACAGCAAATAGTGACTGAACTGTCTTTGAAATGTCCTACTCATGGAAAAGTCTGCTGAATACTATGGGCCTGAAGGCCGAAGATAGATGCCCCAATGGTACAGAGGAACTTTGGGTGACTGTACAGGTAGCAAGATGTTTCTGTCATTTCTAGAGTTTTGGATTTCTTGTATGCTTAGGTAATAATATATCCTTTTGGAGTCTTTGATGGAGTTGAAGAAAGGATAGAGAGTTGTAGTTTTCCTTAGTTATGATAAAAGATAAAATAGATATAAATATTGTAACTGTAATTCTTACTTGATAACTGTTTTGTTATGTAATTTTGCTTTGTAAAAGTTAAAGCCTTCCTTTTTTGTTGAAACAGAAAAAGGGGAAATGATGGAAGAAGGTCATTGCTTAATAAAGAAACTGCCTTGGCCCATTTCATAGGCCAGCCCTTAGGTAGGTGGAGTAGACAGAACAGAATGCTGGGAGAAAGAAGCCAAGTCGGGCAGTCGCCTTGATTCTCCCACCAATACAGACCCAGGATAAGATCTTCCCTGGTAAGCCACCTCATGGTGCTACACACATTATTAGAAATGGGTTAAAACAAGATGAAAGAATTAGCCAATAAGAGGCGGGAACTAATGGGCCAGGTAGTGTTCAAAAGAATACAGTTTCCATGTAATTATTCTGGGTAAAGCTAGCTGGGTGTCGGGAAGCAGCCTGCTGCTGCTCTTCACTACAATTTCTGCACCAAAAAGAGGAGATAAGAATGTCAAATTTCGATTGGGGTGGTGAGTTTCTGACCATGGCAGCAGCCTGGGACAGGGAACTCAGACGTTCCTCATCCCTCCTATACTTCCTGGTCATCCTCAGGGGCTATACTGCCCAATACCTCCTCTCTCTTCCTATACCACCCACTTGCATCCACAACCCTCCCACCCTCCGTCTGAATCCCTCCCCTCTTTGGCCACATAACATCTCCCAGCTCAGCCTGTTCGGGGGCTGGGACCAAATCCGAATCGGCAGGGCAAACGGGAGGGTGGTAGTTCCTTTGCCCCAATAACCTGCCTGCAGCAAGCAAGGTAGGCCCTTTGTTTACGAGCCACCCAAGCAGCAAGGAGATCCGATCCGGGCACCAGGAGATACATCAGGCTTGCATCCACAACCCACCCAGAGCTGTGCTGAGGAGTTCCATCTGGATGGTCGTCCATGTTTGGGTGTGAGGAATTCCAGCTGGACGGGATGGTCCCTGCTTCTACACTGAAGAGATACACTGAGAGACTCATTCACAGCAAAGACTGGAGCAAGACACCAGGTCTCTCCTGGCTCCATTTGAAGGTGGAGATGGGAAGGCGCCAATGCAAGACTTCCTCCAACAACCTAAAAGGCAACATGACTTCACCAGAATAAAGGGATCCCGAAATAAGAAGAATTGTACACCCTACTCCAGAAGAATTAGAAGAAATCGACTCAAAATTGAATTATATGAAAATAATAGAAGACCTTAAACAGGAAGTGAAAACTGCCATAAACAATTAGAAATTACAAACAAAAAGATAGAGGAAATGAATAAATTGCTCAAAGATACCCAAAAAACAAAGAGAAACAAGAAAAAACAATCAAACAGGTAAGGGAAGTGGTTCAAGACTTGAAGAATGAAATGGAAGTAATGAAGAAAACACAAACCGAGGGAAGGTTGGAGATGGAAAATCTGGGTAAACGAACAGGAACTACAGAGACAAGTACTACCAACAGAATACAAGAGATAGAAGAAAGAATATCAGA
>NW_026068182.1:1172124-1178620 GCF_014885135.2 Alexandromys fortis
ATAAATAAATAAATAAATAAATAAAAATAAAAAACACTGAAAAAAAAGAATGTCAAATTTCCTATGGAACTTATCAGTCCCCACTTCAAAACAGGTGGTCACATTGGAATAACTATGGCAAAAAGCAAAATTAGGGGGACATATTCATGAATTTACTCATAATTTATGAATACACTTATGAAAAAAATTGAAAGTTACCAACACTTAACCCAAATTTAATGGAACGTTTATGTTGTTTTTTTAATACTGTTTTTTTTGATAACTCAGTGTCTCCAGTCATTTTTAAGGCACAATATGAAATTCTTTCATTCCAGTTTCTGGTTATTACAAAAAATGCTGCTATGAATATAGGTGGGCAAGTGTCCTTGTGGTATGATTGCACTTCCTTTGGGTTCATGTCCAAGAGTCATATTGCCATTTCTTGAGTTAGATTGACCTCCAGGTTTATGAGAAACCACTATAGCAATTTCTAAAGTGGTTGTACAAGTTTGTGCTCCCTCCAGCAGTGGAGGAATGTTTTCCTTACTCCACATCCTCTCCAATACAAGCTGTCATCAGTGTATTTAATCTTTGCCATTCTGGCAGGTGTAAGATGGTATCTCAGAGTTGTTTGGATTTAAATTTCCCTCATGGCTAAGGATGTTGAACAGTTCCTCAAGTGTCTTTGACCATTTGAGATTCTTCTGTTGAGAATTCTCTGTTTAGATCTGTATCCTATTTTTAATTGGATTATTTGGTACTTTGATATTTCGCTTCTTAATGTACTTTGGAGATCAGCCTCTGTCAGATGTGTGGTTGCAGAGGTTCTTTTCTTAGTCTGTAAGCTGCTGTTTTGTCTGCATGGCCTTCAATCAAAGAATGGAAAAAAAAATATGGTGCATTTATACACTGGAGTACTACTCAGCTGTAAAAAACCGATGACTCCATGAAATTTGCAGGTGAATGGCTGGAACTTAAAAAAAATCATTCTTGTGCAGTAACCCAGACTCAGAAAGATAAACATTTTATGTACTCACTTATAGATGATTATTAGGAGTAAAGTATAGTATAACCAACCTACATTTCACAGTCTCAGAGAAGTTAGATAACAAGGAGGACTCTAAGAAGGTGCATGGATTTCCCTGGGAACAGGAAGTAGAAAAGATCTTCTGAGTAAACTGGGGACATGGGCTGGGGAATGGATGGATGGGAACTAGAGGGAGTGGATTGTACAGGCTGGGTGTGGGAGGAGAGTTGCTGGCAAAATGGAGAGGGGGCGTAACAGAAGACACATCTTCATGGGGGATCATTTCAAGGTTGGGGAGAAATCTGGTATCAGGGAATCCCCCAGGAACCCACAAGGATGACACCAACTAAGACTCCTAGCCATGGTGGAGAGGGTGCCTCAACTGACCATCTACTGTAAGCAGGCTGGTGTTTTCCCTAATTGTCATTACAGATACTCTATCCAGTAGCTGATGGAAGCAGAGGCAGGGATCCACAGAGAAGCACTGTACTGAGCTCCTAGATTCTTACTGAAGAAAGGGAGGAGGAATTGTACCAGCCACGGAGGGTCATGATGTTCCCATAAAAATAGCTGACTTGAACTCATGGGAGCTTAGGGATCCTGGACCAACAGTCAAGAAGCCTGAATAGGACCAACCTGGGCCCTCTGCATTTGTGTGACAATTGTGTAGTTATGTCTCTTAGCAAGGCTTCTAACAGTGAGAGAAGAACCCCTCCCTGGAGCTCAGCTGACTTTTGATAACCTGTTATCCATGCTTAATTACCTGGCCTTGCCTCAGTGTAAGGGGAGAATCTCACTCCTGCCTCAACTTGTGCTATGCTTTGTGCAAAGTCATGGGATGTTTGTCTCTTTTTTAATGGAGATAGAAGAGGAGTGGTTGGTGGAAAGTAGATGAGAAAGGGGAGAAGATGGGAGAAGAGGAGGGTAGGAAAACTAAAAAAAAAATGCCACTTAATTTTTTTAAAAGATAGAAAACAGAGAAATCTTATCCTTCATCCTACAAATAACTTTGATTCATGTTATTCTGAAATATCACAAATATGCATCATTCATTGCTTTGATTCAGAATAGGTCTGGTATAGAAGAGTTTTGAAATAGGCAATGGAGTTCCTAAAGTGCAGGAATTGTGTTCATATCCTAAATTGGAATTACCTAATTAAGTGAGTGTTCTGAGCATTTAGGAAATTGTCTCTATGTACGATGTACCACAAGTTTCTTTTTTCTATAAAGATTTTCATAATACTTCCCTACATTTATTTCATTTTGGAACTGTTTTCATCATGAACATATGTTCTTAAAATATGTCTTTATTTTTTTACTGAATATTGTTCTTGGTTACTCATCAACTTTTTTTTTTACTGTGTTTAGACATGTTATACATTCCAAGTCACAACATCAATGAGAAATAGATTTCTTACATTCTCTTGACAGTGAATGGTGATTACTTATTGGATTAATATGGTGGCCGTTTTGGTGTTCTTTCTGTTCATTCAACAAGCAAATTAAAGCCCATAGTAAAGTGGAAAAAAATCTTATAATCAATATATTACCTCAAGAGTGAAACTTCCTGAAGGGACTCAGCCTATCAAGAATAAAAAAGGAAGTGACAAAATCCAGATCTTCCTTGTGAGTTTTCAAAATCATTTTCTTGGTAGAAAAATTACTACTTCCCTTATCCTGATGATCCAATTGATCTCTCAAGTCAATATGAACATATTGGTGGGTACAGCAAAATCTATAAAGGACTGACAAATCTTACCTCTTTAAAACAATTTTCTAGCACCTTACTTTTCCAGTTATACAACATTATAGATTAACAAGGTTTTGAATTTCAGCTCCCAAAATTCTAAGAAAATTGGAAAGAAACCAATGGAAAGGAACATTCTACCCATTCTACTCAAAATGTGGTTTGCTTCTTCTTTCTTTTCCTATTTCCAAACACATGTCTAGTCAGAACATGACGCTTCCAATTTTACATGGAACACTTCTGTTAATTTATCTCTCTAGCTCTCAATACTAGCTCTTAAATCTTTACACTATGATAGCCAATTCTATCCACAGCATCTGAGTTGAAGGTAATCCATGTGAAGTTTTAATAGCCAAAATAAAGCTCCTCTGTGTCAGTCAGGTTTTAAAACCATGAAACCTGAGGTAGGAGCAAGCTTTTAACTGATATTTCTTATACAGCACCTCCACCTTTTGTTTAAAAACAGTTCTAAGCCTAATAAAAAGTTATATATAATAAAAACAAATATTATGTATAAAAATTAAAATTACAACCAGCATAAACAATATCAAGCAAGAAACATGTAATAAATATTTCAATAACTATCCTATCCTAATGAGTTTAAGACTTGTATAATAACAACTTGGCTAAGTCATGAGAGGAAAGTAATTACATCTAGTATTCAACCCCAACAAAGACTTAAGAAGGGAAATAGTATTAACTGAGTAAGCAGGAGGTTCAATTAAGCAACTTCCAAAATGTGCAACAAATGACAGAGACAACTGGCTACCTGGGCATTCACCCAAATTCTCATTTGTAATGTTGGAGCAACCTAACATAGAAGTAAGACCTAGAGTAACTGACAGACCATTTTCAGGGGCAGAAAAATTTTCAAAACTGCTTACCCTGTCTTGCCAAGATCTGACAGTTTTTTTTTCTTGTATCCTGCTTGTCCTCTCCAAGCATTCGTACATTTTGTCAGTGGTCTATGCATGGGCAGTTCCTTTCCCAAAGCCGAGTTTTTCCAAGAAGTAAACAAGCTCCAAGTGGAGTGTCTTCTGTGCTCAACATTTTCTCTGAAATAGATTGGCACAGTCAGGAGCAATTGTGTCTCACTCCAACAGAACCCTTAGTTATTTAAATGCCAAATTCTACATCTCTTTGAAGTGGTTGAAGATTACCTATTAATGAAGAATACAATCTCTATGTATCTAAAGAACCTGATTAGTCTAACTATAAGTATGACAAACATGGATGATTATTGAGCTATGAATCCTAATACCTATATAAATTAAAGACTAAGGCTTCATATTAGAATATTAAATAATCTTTAAAAGACTGTGCAACAAATGAGGACAATAATCTCAAAATGTAAAAAAAAAAGTATAGGTATCTTGATCAGAGGTAGAAATGTATATTACAATATGATAAATATATCTGAAAATTGCATCAATATATAAAATGTCATAAGCAGAGGTAGAAGCATGTATGCATACAATATGACAAAATAATTTTATCTAGGTATACAAATATTATAGATAAAATGGAAACATTCAATATAATTGAAGTATGTATCAATATATAAGAATATATTCCAATGTAAATTGCATATAAATAATAGCTCACAAGTATTCACTCCATTAGTCACTATTATTAGTGTGAGTAAGCTCACACAAATCTATTATCCCATCCAATATCCTTTATTAAAAAGAGATCCCTGAGCTTAACTAATTTTCTCCCAACCTTATAACAATTATAATCAATGCCTAAATGATGTCCCTAACTCTGAGGACAAACATTTTTGGGAGAGGGGACATCGTCTTCTAAAATTACTTCCAGCTGTCATGGGAACAATGTTCCTTCTATGGGATCCTATGAAAGTAAAATGATGGTTAAGTTCCAAGATTATTTTCCGGTATAATTGCAAATAGTTTCTGAGTATTTGGTAGGGTTTTTCTGAGGTTCCTATTTGGAGTTCTGGCATGATGATGTCATATCAACCAGGTGGAGTTGTTTTTGTGGGGCCCCAACTTCTTCCTGGAAACTTCAAAGATTACTGCAAAAAATGTATTATTCATTGTTGAAAACGTCAACATTATTTATATAGACATATTCAGACATATATATTCAATAAAAGGTATGATAGGGGCAAAAATAAATATGAAGAAAAGTAATTTTTTTCTAAATTCTTTCTTCTTTCTGTCCAATACAAGATGGCTCTTGACATGAGACAGAAACTCTGAACTTTTCGTTTAACAACATGCTTGGATATAGAGAAGGACAAAGCCAATGTACAACTCCAAAGCCAGCTCTAGATATTCACACACACACACACACACACACACACACAAACAAACAAACAAGTCATGTTCCTTTTTCTTGATGATCCTTATTGGATAGTTATTTTTCCTTCTGTCAACATTCAAACATCCAGGGTCCCTTGAATATTTGAAGATAAGTATTTTCCTGCAAAGGCAAGAGCAGAACCCTGCCCCAACCCTTATGAGATTTCTTTACCATGTGTATGGTTGTCAGCACTGTAGATGAGCTGTCATTTCTCTTTTTCAAGAGGTTTCTTCTTTACAAACTGAATCTTTATTCATTTTGATGGTATCAATAGTTTTTCCTTCTTCTATGGAAACAAGAGCAAAACCCCTTCCTCAATGTAGCACATCTCCTGGCTTCCATTGTGACGTTAACACATCCTTGAAATACACATTGAAAATTCATCAGAAGACTTTTCTATTATTGAATGTCTCTCTGCTGCTGTTGTCCCTTTCTCATTAGCATTAATAAAATTCAAGGTTAATAAAGCATTATATAATCTATTTCTGGGGGTATTTTTCACTCCTTTCTGCTTGTTTAACATATCCTTTATAGTTTGAATTGATCTTTATATACCTGTCTGACCTGTAGGATCATGTGGTATACCTGTAATATGGTTAATATAATAATAAACAAAAACTGTTTCTTTTTTTAGACATATGCTGGAACATTATCTGTATTTATTTGTTCAGGTATAACCATGATGGCTATTACTCCTAATAAATGTATGAATCAGCCTTTTCTGAGCTTAAAGCAGTTGTCCACTGAAAACCTGAATACGTAGCAATGGTGTGGTGTACATATTTTAATTTTCCAAAATTCTGCAAAATGGAACACATCCATCTGCAAGATTTCAGATGTAATGATTGTTCTGTCTCTTTAAGAGACAAGCCATGTCCACTCCCTTCCCTATCTGCTGAGGTAGGCTGATCTTCAGCTTCTAGCCTGAGCTCTCTCTCTTTTTCCATCTTCCTCTCTGAAGTAGTAGGCATCAAAAATGCTGTAGTTCCCAAAACAGTGGTAGCAGGCCCCAAGAGCAGCCAGTCCCATGCAGAGATGGCTGCTGGTTCCCAAGCAGTGGCTGGTCCCAGGCAGGGAGACACGTGGCAGGTGGGCAAAAGACAGAGACATGGATAGGCACTTTTATAAATTTTTAAAAAGCAAGATCCCTGGCAGCATTAGGCAGCAGAAATGCTGTAGGTCCCAAATGGTGGTATAGGGCCATGTGGTGGCAGACAGTGGGCCCTGGGAGCAACCAGTCCCAGGTGGAGATGGCTGCTGGTCCCCAAGCAGTGGCTGGTCCCAGGCAAAGAGACACATGGCAGGTGGGCAGCAGACAGAGACATGGATAGACAGGACATGCAGAGTAAGGTTGAATATTTATTCAGGGGGGTATGGAGGGAGAAGGGTGAAGGAGGACAGAGAGAGAAAAAGATATA
>NW_026068182.1:1178656-1185523 GCF_014885135.2 Alexandromys fortis
GAGAAAGAGAGAGAGAGAGAGAGAGAGAGAGAGAGATAGAGAGAGAGAGAGAGAGAGAGAGAGAGAGAGGAGAAAGAGACAGAGAATGGGGGAAGCAAAGAAGTGGGGAGAGAGGCACATGCACCAGAGTTAACAAGAGGAATTTAGTGAAAAATAACATAAGTAAACCGGGGGACAAGACAGGGCATGTTTCAGTAAAGATGGGAGAACTCGGTCACCTGACCTGGCTTTCAGCCAAGATGGCGGCAAAGTCACCTGACCCCAGTCAAAATGGCAGCATCCACATGTTGTATGGAAAGCCATTCAGTTAAGATGGTGGTGAAGTTACTTGACCTCAGTTAAAATGGTGGTGAGGTCACATGACTTCAGTCAAAATGGCAGCAGTCACATGCTGCATGAAATAAACACTCAGTTAAGATGGTGGTGAAGTCACCTGACTTCAGTTAACACAGTGGTAAGGTCACATGACCTCAGTCAAAACAGCAACAGTCACATGTATAAAAAAGCCACAAGTTTTTAGCAGTAGGTGTTTTAATCTCAATAAGAGATGGAAAAGCCACAATTTTTGAGCTGCAGGGATTTTAAGCTTAATAATAAGAGACATAGAGGCATGATCCACCCTGTCACTGAGCAGCCATGCCACAAATTGCCATGTCACAAGTTGCAGTGGGGAGCAAAAGGCTGGAACTGAAAAAGCCATACCATGCCACAAGCCATGGCAGGGAGGAAAAGGCTGGAATTGAAAAAAGCCACTTTGTGGATCTGACCAATATTGTTGACAGTAGTAACTTATGGTAGGGTCCATTTGTTTGTGTGCTGACAAAAGTTAGAAAGCTCCCACTGACAATAGTCAGAAAACTCCCATAAAAGTGAAGCTGGTGGGACACCAGCAGAGTGAGTGTAAGAGCTAAGGCCTAGGGTTTTGGGGCCTCTAAAAGTCTTCCACCTTAGTGGGGAACAGACCTGGATGGCTTGCTACCACAGCTGAAATTGTGAATACCCATGAAACAGCGACATCACAAGGCCTATAACTGGGACGTCTCCCCCTATAAGTGGGGTGCAAATTGGTGTGAACACCACAGGACCTTTGAGCTGGGTGTCCCCTGACCCTGGCTGGGGTAATATGGCCTGGCTGGATCCGGTTAGAGTGACTCAGAAGCCAGAGAGGCTAGAGGCTGCTCTGAGCGGCCTTTTACAGTGAGGAAAAACAAGAAAAGAAATGTAAAATAAAAGAGAAAGAAGGATCTGAGAGACCTTGGGCCCTCAGTCATGGGTGGATTGGCCCCAGGCCATTCCAAACACCATTTAAACTGAGAGAAGCAAGCATAGCAGAATGGGAGAAACTCACCAATCGAAGCCAGTGGTATGAGTAGAAATCACATTGTTTTGTAGAAATTTTGTTCATGCATATGGAACACATGGTTGTTGAAAAAAAAAATACCTGGTTTAGGATCCCGACCCTGGAAGAAGAGTTTCGTGGCAGGAGATCCTATCTGAGTCATAGCACCAAATATAATGAAAAAATTAAAAATGTTGTAGGATCACAGGAGGCATTAGGTAGAAGAAATGCTATAGGTCCCCAAGCAGTGGTAACGGGCCATGTGGTGGCAGGCAGTGGGCCCTGAGAGCAGCCAGTCTCAGGCATAGATGGCTGTCAGTCCCTGAGTGGTGGCTGGTCCCAGGCAGGGAGACAGGTAGGCAAGAGACAGAGACATGGATAGGGACAACATGCAGAGTGAGGTTGAATATTTATTCAGGGGGTTATGCAGGAGGAAGGGAGAAGGAGAAAAGAGCAGAGATAGAGAGAGGAGAGGGAGAGAGAGGAGAAAGAGGAGAGAGAGACAGAAGTGAGGGAAGGGGAGATGTGGGGAGAGAGGCTGCTTCTCCGAGAGGAAGACGGAAAAAGGGAGAGAGCTCAGGCCAGAAGCTGAAGATCAGCCTGCCTCAGTGGATGAGGGAGAGAGTGGGCATGGCTTGTCTCTTAAGGAGACAACAATCATTATATTCATAGCACCTGTAAGAGCATGCACAAGAACTGCACAGGCTCATAGCAGAGAAAAGTCCAAGCATGGAGGAGAGGCAGTGTACATAAAATGCCACCACTAACTGAGGAGTGATCGGCATCTGATTTCTGCTGGGAAAGAAAATGTCAGCTTTCTCCAGTGATATGACACCTCATATATCAACCAAACTCTGGGACAGATCCTGAGCGCAAATTGAGTTGGTCAACACAAGCTAGTATCCATGGGTTTTAAAACTTAGAGAGGGAGAGAAAAAGTAAGAACACATTGTAACATGAAGGGGGGCCAGGCCTGTTTGCTGTTGTTTTTTTTTTGCCCTGCCTGGTACCCCACAACTGTTTAGCCCCAAAGAAAATCACACATAGGTCTAAATAAATTATAAGCTGATTGGCCCATTAGCTCTAGCCTCTCACTGACTAACTGTCACATCTTGATTAGGCCATTTTTTATCTATATTAGCCATGTGGCTCAGTACCTTTTTTAGTGAGGCAGATCACATTCTGCTGCTTCGGTGGTCTGTGCAGGAGTGGGAGGAATCAACTTCCTCCTTTTCAGAATTCTCCTGTTTTTATTACATCATTTTTACTTTCTATCTGGTTTTCCTGTTTATACTTTCTGCCTGGCCAAAGTTGAGTTGGTAGGGAGGTAAAAAGGGAGGGTAGTTTAAATTTGCTCAAAATATGTTGTCTGAAACTCTCAAAGAATTAATAAAAACATATATGAAGAAGGTACCTCAATCATATCTTTCCTTTTAAGTGGAACAGGGATTTTTACAGAGGTATTCCATTTTATTCACACCCCACCACTGGAATTCACTGGTATTCAGAATTATACCCGCAGTACATATTTTTGTATATCATTCCTTTAAGTTACCTAACGCATAATATCTTTTACACAAAATGTTTGATTAAGGATTTTCCCTTTCAGCATAACCATTAAATCAGCAACTTATCCAATGATCTGATGCAGAATGTAACAAGGACTTGATAAAGCTGTGTTCCCTTTGAGTACAAGACTTTTTTTTTCACCCTATTAGTCACCTTATTTGACTGAAATCAAAGCTCTTAATGCATCAGTCCTGTTAAATCTCTTGCCAGTATGTAGGAAATTGAAGTAATAAACTACAACTTGTTTGTAGTGGTGTTAACATTATTAAGTACTCAGCAAGCTGACAAGAGCTCCATTTTTCAATTAAACTGCAATAGCAGCTTCGTGCATATTTAGCTCTTTGGCATTTTTCTTATTTTTCCCCCTGATGACTGGTTTGAAAAGTTGCCCTCAAATTTACTCCACTCCTCTTCACTTTTCATATAATCAAAGTTATGACATATTGGCTTAGTAAATTGCTATTGTCTTTTTATTACTATTTTTTAAACACCATTCAACTGCCTGTTCTCTGTAAGGACACACATAGCAATTTTTTTCTCTGTATGCTAGTTAATGGAACTGGACCTTGAAATTGTACTACTGAATTCTAAAGGATAGTGTTTTAAGGCTAGATACTTTTAAATGTATGTAATTTTTAATATTAATATTATCAAGAGCTATTGTGAGTCTTCTGTATTTTCATTTGATTGAGTAGTTTGTTTCATACAGTGGTTTGAATGGCTCCTCCAGAATTCAGATTTTGGAAACTTATTCCTGTTACAATAATGTTGAGAAATGGGCTTTAATGAGATGTGTTTAGGTCATAGAGGTGGAGAAGTCATGGATTAATACTGATGTAAAAAGTGCTCATATAAATGGGTTTGCTCTATTATTTTTGCTCTTTCATCATCTGCTATGTGTTAGGACAGCTAAATGGGCCAGACAGAATGCCTGGCTTTTGATATTGGACATTCTACCCTACAGAGTTGTGAGCTAATAAATTTCTTCATTACCAAATCTCAGGAATGCTGTCATAATAACACAGAAAAGACAAAGACAATCCACAGGTAAAATTGTTCTATCTTGTAAGTTAAAGTGACCTTTCTGCCTGCTGTTATACTTTCTGAAAATACTATGGATTTCATGTCAGGACATTTTTGCAATGGATGGTTTAGATATGACTGGTATACTGTATTACAACAGGCAAAAATAATTTTCTATAACCTCTGTGTCTAGTCGACTGTATAAGCTAAAATTTTTAGGGCTTGTATGCTACATTTTAAAACCCCATTTCACAATTTTTCTATATTTCCTACTACTTAAATTTCCTAATAGGCTCCTTACTTTGGTCAACAGTCCTATTACATTATCCTATTTTCATTTTCAAAAAAAAATCATTGTTTCCTTCATTTTAAAGAAAGGACCACCAACCTATTTAGTATGTTTTCCTTCTTTGTAATAATTTCTTCATTGTAGTTCCAGTACTCCTAATAGAGTCCATACTATCACTACTTTATTCTAAAGCAGACATGCTGCTTTCCCTCATTCTAGTTTTCATATTAAAAACAGCAAGTGTTTTCTTCTTAAGACACTGTTTTCATTTACCCTGGCTGAGAATTGTGTTAGGTTAAGCTGACAGTGACAAAAATGAGGGGTTAAGACTCTTGTTAAGTTTGTATTATATAGCAGAGAAGCTAAGCACTGGAATTCATCACTTCTCAAAAATGAATACCTCCTCCCACTAGCTAGCATAACAAATTATAAGAACTTTTCCTGTGGTAGTAGAACTTTTCATTATGTAGCCCTAAATTACCCCTTTATTTTCTACTACCATGTTACAAAAATTCTGTATAATGGCATTATTCATTTAATATATAAACATATAAATGCCCCTGGTCATTAAACCCCATTCAGAGCAGAAAATCGATGATAGTCAAAATTCATCATTAGAGTAACTTATAGGACTCCATGGGTAAAAGTGCTTGCCTCACAAGATGAATGACCTGATCTCAATCCCCCAAAACCCATAGTGTAAAACAGAACTAACACCTGAAAACTTTCCTGTGACTGCTATGCGTGTGCTGTGGTACATTTCCATGCTTAAGCAGAGATAAATATAATGATAAGAACATTTAAACAAAAAAGGAGTCAGCATGAAAATTTCCCAGTGATGGGACCTAAATTGAAAATTCTCATTTAGAAGGCATTTTATATTCTATTCCATATTGTAAATGAAATGTACCTACTATGTGATCTAATGTATTTGTACTTATTATAATGTGCTATAATTTATATGGGGCTGATTAGAGTATTATTAGCACCTAGAGAGCAAAATAACCTTCTGTTCTTGTTGTTTCCCACAAGCTAGCACAATTTCTGAAACATAATAGCCTCTCAATTATTGAATAACTGAGTTAAGGAATGAATGCTGAAACAATTTTCTTCAGGCAAAATTAAATCTCTCTACATAATGATGGTGTTTTAATCAAATAACTAAAAGTATCCACTTACATGAAAGATAAAATGGTTTCATCAAACACTGTGTTGTTCCTAAGACATGAGATATTATGTGAATGTCACGTGAAGTTTGGGAAGTCAGACATTTTAATAGTGGACTAGGACTCAACAATGATCATCTCTCTACAGAACGGTCAATTGTTGAAATAAGGAAGCGGTGGGGCTGCATCCCCAACACCCCGGCCGCTTGGCTAGCTCATGCGCGAAATAACAACACACAAACTGTGTTCATTTAAGAACTGCTTGGCCCATGAACTCTAGCCCTTACAGGCTAATTCTCGCACCTGGACTAACCCATTTCTAATGATGTGTGTAAACACCCCAAGGTGCGCTTACCGGGAAGATTCTAGCCTAAGTCCATCGTGGGTTGCAGCTGCCTGGGGGAGCAGAGCATGGTGGCTGTCCGGTCCCTCTGGAAGCAGCGCAGAGTCTGACCTCACTTCCTCTTCCGCCCAGCATCCTATTCTGTTTTCTCCTCCCACCAATGCTTTAACCTATCAGGGCCAAGCAGTTTCTTTATTGCTCAGCCAATGAAATCAACAGATTGATGACACTCCCACATCAGTCAATTTGAAAACATAATTTATTTATGTATGCCTAAACATATTTTCACCAGCTAAGTAAACCAGGGGAGAAGTTGTGTACCAGGACATCATCATCATCATCATCATCATCATCATCATCATCATTATCATCATCATCATTATAGATGCTGCAAAAAGAGTAAGAAGGACACTTTGTTTAATTACTTCTATTACTTCTCCTCCAAGCTGTGACAGAATATCATAAAGGAAAAAAAAAACTCTTTTCCTAAGAGAAAGAGAACTTTGTATTAAATCACAATACTACTGATGTTACATTAAAATTTAGTGCTGTGTTATCTATTTATGATCCCATATTTCAAGAATAAACCTGTATAATGAACCTCTAGATATGGCTTAGGACCAGGTGGAACCAAACATTTCCTGTTTAAAGCCTCCATGGAAAATTAAATCTCTAGCATGCATCATTACCAGGCTAATGCCAACAGGGTCTAAAAGTCCCTCAATAATAGCCAGATGTCAGTGGTTCTGGCCTTCAGGTATATCACAATAGTCATACACTTTCTGCATGACTTTTTTCTAAGACCTTAGTCCATCACATCACTAGGTTGGATGTGTGAAGCTACATCATGAGCTGCTGGTACCTTTGGTTTCTAAACGCCCAGACAATGCCAATCTGAGAAAAATGGAAATATATACTGAATTCAAATGAGAAGGCATTTATCAAGAGCAAATATGATATTATTAACAGAATAAAAAAGAATACAAGTAAATGACCTTAACAAAATAGTGGTATATTCATCTCCTTACCCTCAAACCAAGGGATCATCATGGAAAAGGGAACAGAAAGAATATAAAAGAGAGGTAATGTATGTCTGTAGGAAAACAGTATGTGGCAGACATGACAAGGCTGTTATATA